>NC_090023.1:187857505-188157505 GCF_037176765.1 Anolis sagrei
CTCCTGTCCCATTTGGAAGTTTTTTTAGCATATTGCGCAATCGCGTCCGCCATTAACAAATCGATTCGTAATTTTACAAAATTTCGTATACTACAAAAATTTTAAAAGGAAAATTTTGGAATTATTAAAAAAAAAAAAGCAAGGGCCCCCTAAAAACAAAACGAGTTTAGAACCAAATTTTTCCGTGGTTACCCAAGCCTAGTGTATATGGGGCCTTAGTTGGCTTCTTATCTTTCACATCCCCAGCTAAGATGACATTGGCTGATGCTGTCAAAGACTGTGTGGATAGGGAGAACAGACTTTATTCACCCTTATCTGGTGAAAGTGCCCCATTATCCATTAAGCAAATGGGTTTGTGCTTGAATGTATGTGTTTTATCCTCACTGTGTTTGTCAATAGTTGGAATGTATGAGTTTTATCTTTACTGTGTTTGTTGGTATCTCTTCCCAACAGCTTTATAAATAAATGCCTTTAGAAATGTGCTTAGACTATTCTGCCCGTTTGAAACATTCTATTACTACTATTGTTAAAACTGAAACATAAAGCACCTTCATTATCCTTGTATTGTAATTGAAAAGGAATACCCGAATTTCAGTTACCTTTGTAGAAAAGAAAGCCTGAATTTACCTGCAACTAGACACTTTGTTGTAATTAAAATGTCCATCAAAATTGAAGCCAGAATGTGAGATGGTGACAAGGACGCCAAGTTTATCAGAAGTTTCTGCTTTGGATTAATAAAACACACCTAGATCTGTATCTTGATTATGACTTCTTTTACAGGAAGACTAATGCCTTCTTTTTCTAGGATTAACAAAAGAAGCAACAACATCAAGTTGCCCAAAAGATCTAATACTATCTAGTCTGAATGAGAGATGAAATCTGTCAATCAAGCACTTTGAATTATTGCTTAACAAAGAGCACTGATAGACCTAACAAAGGAAATAGAAAATTTTGTTTCGCTTATGTCTTAAGAAACATGGTTCTCATTTATCCTTGACAGCTGTTGCTATGAAGTGTGTGTGTCTGTGTGTGGAATCTGAAGGAAGTAGGTCTCAAACCTCAGTTCCATACTTTCGTTCCTTGTTTGCTGTTGACAGGGGCAAGAAGATGGGCCATGATGTCGATTTTCTGATCACTGTGCCAGGAACAAGGCCAAAAGAAGAACTGCTGCACCTAGTGATTGACTGCTGGAAAAAGCAGGTAATTCAAGTGGTTATAAGATCATCAAGATCAGCAGTCTCAAATTGATGAATGCATGTAGATGTTGAATACTTTATCTGTTCCAATCAACATCCCGGAAGTTGCTTTTCAGTCACACATATTGACTTAGGTTAATTTGCAGACCGCTAATTGCATTTGGCTCTTTTCTGTTCTTCTCTTAATTGCTCCTTGGCTTTCTGGGATAACTGGGGTGTCCCTTCTTCAGGCTGATCTATGGTTAACCTTTCTCTTAAACTCATTTTGTAAGAAAAACTTGATTCTGATGGCCATAATATTTTTGCTCCCCTTGTGTGCTGTCGTGTGCTGGGCCTATAGCAATTGGCTTTTGAACAGGACGTGCTCTTTGTGCCCAGCAGGAAGCCGGGGTGCCTCAGATGAGAGGCCCTATGGGTTTTCCTATACAAAGTCTTCAGAAGCTTAAAAGTTTAACAAAGTTCTTTATTATTGCTTAGGTCTTCAACAAACAATCTTACATCTTCAACAAATCAAACAAATGCTTCTTAACTTGTCTACAATGGACAGGCAACTTGCTTGGGGAACTGCTTCTTTCCTTTACGAGGAAAACCCTTTTTGACCCCTCCCTGGGCAATCTGCTTTCTAGGCTTTGCTGGTGTGGGCCCTACTCCCAGCTCCAAATTGCTTCTTGGGTACTTGAGTAGACCTACCAGCCAAGGCTCTGAAGAATTTCCAGCTGGTGTCCTTAGGATTTTTCCCACGAAAGTTGTAGGTTCGTTTCTCCAACCCCAACAGGGGTTGTGCTGTAAAGCTGTTTCTCTTAAAAGCCTTTCCTTAGAGACTCTTCTTAAAGCTGTGAGGCTGTAAATTCCCCAGCCAGAGCTTTTGGGACTGTTTCCCCCCGGACTTTTTAAGAAACAAAGCTTCTCTACAGGTAGAAAACTTTCATATCCTGTAGCTGAGCTTCCAACTGTAAGACTGAACTAAAATGGTTCCCTTTCCCTCCTGAACCTGGAAAAAAGAGCGGAACTAAAACTTAACAATGATAGACTGGTGGCTAGCCCCATGACTGCAGCCTAGCAGGAACCATCCAACTTCAAAATGCATGACCAGAACAAGCACATGCAAACGCTCAAAGAACGAAAGGAAGTTTGGAGCTCCTGATACAGCCGTACCAGCACACCTTGCCTCAGGACATCAAGTGACAAGAAGGGAAGTTGCTGCTAATTTAAACATTAGTGATTAGTATCTGTTTAAATAACAAGGATGAGTTGCTGAGAACATATGGCTACGTGAGGCTCTGTAGGAATCCAGCAATAGTGGTAGCCAAGGGAAGTGGGATAAACAAAGATGAATGATGCTGCTGCAGGGTATATTCTTTGACTAACGGGTCTTGGGCCCCTAATAGATCTCAGGAGCTGGTCTGAAGTCACAGCAACCCTTGCTAAACCTAAGCAGGCCAGATTTTCATTAGTGCTTGAATGGGAAACTATCTGAGAAACCTACATAATGCTGCTTTGGGTCCTATCATGTTGGGAAGATGAAATCAGGGTTCAGACTGGCTCTATTGTGGATTGAAACAGTTCACTTTGTCATCATAGAAACATTCTGTCATGGTGAGGAACTTCTGACCTCCCTAGGCCAGTACACCAGCTACTCAATTAAGTACAGGCAGTCCCCAAATTATGAACAAGATTGTTTCTGTAGGTTTGGTCTTAAGTTGAATTTGTATGTAAACGGGAACAGCTACATCTTTAACTACCTTGTCATATGCACAGCCAGAATTGCAGCAATCCTGTAAGCACCCGCCCAGGAGGTGTGAGGACTTATTCTCCTGTGCCTTGCTCTGGTCCATCTTCCTCCCTCCTTCATAACATGAGAGGAAGCATCAGTCAGCTGGCTTGCCTCGTTAAGGGCAATGCAACAAAGGACACCTCCTGTGTTGCGCCAGCCGGTTTTTTTGGTGGTGTGACTCTGCTTCCATGACAGTTTTGGCCCAGAGCCACCCCAGAAGTACTTCTCTCACGTGTAGTGGGAGCTGGTGGTCTCTGTGGCAAAGCTGAGGTACAAGTGGAGTTGCCACCAAAATTTGCCATGTATGATGAGGTCATCAGTGTAAGTTCAGCCAGACAGGTAGAGAGATCGGGACCGAGACCGAGAAGCTTTGAATAGCATAGGAAAATGTTAACAGCCCTGGGGTGTTTGTTTTGCTGTGTCCCTATTCAGAATATTTCACCTCACTTTCTGTCCCTCTAATAATTAGAGTTTGGAAAATCTGGGTTATTGTGGAAACAAAAATTGGTGATAAAGCTTCAGCTGAGACACACTTTTTTCTATGATAACTCTTCCAGGAGTGAATTTCCCTTCCAAGGGATAGATCTCTCTCACTTTCTGTTGTCTCGGCCCCATTCTTAACTATGAATCATTTGTAAGTCATACTGTATGTTTGTAACTTGAAAACTGTTTTTTGATATGGTCCATGGATATACTGAGGGTAATTCTGTGGAGAGGGGAAAGCATCAATGAACCTCTTGTCATTCAAAGGGTGGTATTAAGTGCAATATAGTGGTGCAGTGGGTTAAACCACTGACCTGTTGAGCTTGCTGACCGAAAGGTTGCAGGTTCGAATCCAGGGAGCGGCATGAGCTTCCGCTGTTAGCCTCAGCTTCTGCCAACTTAGCAGTTCGAAAACATGCAAATGTGAGTAGTTCAATAGGAACCACTCCGGCGGGAAGGTAATGGTGCTCCATGCAGTCATGCCAGCCACATGACCTTGAAGGTGTCTATGGACAACGCTTGCTCTTCGGCTTACAAATGGAGATGAGCACCACACCCCAGAGTTGGACACAACTGGACTTCATGTCAGGGGAAAACCTTTACCTTTACCTAGTTGCTTCTTAAATTAATCAAACAAGAGCTACATTGCTAGTTAAGCAGATGCTACAAATGTGCAAATCCACATGACTGTAAGATCTGACAGATAATATATGTCATGGTGTAAATTCATACTATACAATAAAGGACCATTGACATGTGTCCCCAAGGGACATTTTTCATTCCTAAATTTTTAACATGTTTTTAAGTCACACATGAAAAAAAATCACTTATAGAATTGTTAAGGTATTCCATCATTCTCAAAAGATTCCAGGGCTCTGGATATACTCAAAACCTTTGCATTATAATTATATAGAGCATACAAAACTAGTGTTCAGATATCAAACAAGCAACCAACCAACAACCTAAAAACCAGTTTGGGCTGAATTTTGAACTTTTGAGAAACTGCAGCTCCAATTGCATCTCCTATGGGAGATCGTGTTGTATTTTATAATCTCATCAAGGTGGAGCCCCCGGTGGCGCAGTGGGTTAAACCCCTGTGCCGGCAGGACTGAAGACTGACAGGTCACAGGTTCGAATCTGGGAAGAGGCGGATGAGCTCCCTCTGTCAACTCCAGCTCCTCATGCGGGGACATGAGAGAAGCCTCCCACAAGGATGATAAAAACATCAAATCATCTGGGCGTCCCCTGGGCAACGTCATTGCAGATGGCCAATTCTCTCACACCAGAAGCGACTTGCAGTTTCTCAAGTTGCTCCTGATGACAAATCTCATCAAGGTACAACTTGTTTTGTCCTTGCACTGAACAATTTCCAATTTCTATTTTCATGATATATGTCACAAATTATACATATAAATAGATGTAAAATTACAACGGTGTACAATAAATAATATTATAATATCAAACCATGGCAATTAAAGTAATTTAAGACATTTCAAAATAATTGTGCACGATGTACAACAAATCATGTTGGTTTTCCTAATCAGCAATTATTCCCCCATATTTCTGATTCTTTGTCTTAAAACAAAAACAAAAAAGATGTAGAGCGATCTGCATTGAAGGCATTGGTTCACCAGTCATTCCCTACACTTTGCACAAACATATAAATATTTTTCCAGTAGTTTTTTTTTTTTACCAATGTAGGAGATTTTGCAGGTGACTTTTCTATCGTGAAAGCAGTATCTCATGTTTTGGAAAGATTTTGACTCTCTCATGCATAGGGAAGGTGAGAGCGAGGAAGGGAGAGAGGTTCTGCTCCTCTGTTAGAGGATGATGGAGCGCTTTGATGGAGTGGGAAAATGCAGCCCATTGGCTACAAGTGGTTCCTGAACCCCTCTTTTGCAGACATTGATGCACCCTGACTGCACTCCAGGGGCCCATTTAAAAAAAAATCAAGCAATTTTTACCCAATTTTGAATGACTAAAGCCTTGGTTAAAAACATCTTCACCTGCCTTCCTTCATATTCAGAACTCCCACTACCCAAGGGTTTCACTAGTATAGAGTGGTTGAAAGTGGCATGTGTGACCTGTGGAGGTCAAGGTAAAGGTTTTCCCCTGGCATTAAGTCCAATTGTGTGCAACTCTGAGAGTTGGTGCTCATCTCAATTTCTAAGTCTAAGAACCAGCATTGTCCATAGACACCTCCATGGTCATGTGGCTAGCATGACTGCATGGAGCGCTATTACCTTCCCGCCAAAGCAGTACCTATTGATCTATTCACATTTGCATGTTTTCGAACTGCTAGTTTGGCAGAAGCTGGGGCTAACAGCGGGAGCTCACACTGCTCCCCAGATTCGAACCTGCGACCTTTCGATCAGCAAGTTCAGGAGCTCAGTGGTTTAACCCACTGTGTCACTGGGAGCTCCTTGAAAGATCTTACCTGCCTGTATTAGCCGTTAGATCTCTAAGAGAGTAATAGAATCATATATTCAGAAAAAACCATAAAAGCCATCCAGTCCAACCTCCTGCATTGCAAGAATACATAATCAAAGGCCCCATCCAAATGATATCTTGTGATAATGCACATTAACCCAGAATAAACCAGGTTTAGTCCTTTTTTTAAAAAAAAAATCACTTCCAAAAGATCATGGCTTTTCAGTAAGGTCCACATCTTTGGAAGTGTGGGACCCACAGAGACTGCTCTTGAGATTGCCATTCACTCCACTACATATTTTCTGATTGTATAAATTCACATAACTCAGAGGTTTTCCCCTTTTTCCCTTTGCTAAATTCCACTGGAACTAGAACTGATACTTTCCACGTTTCCGCCCATATCATTTCAGTAAGTTGTCATTGTATTGTGTAGGTGGCAGTGGATTTTTATTTTATTTTTGTCATATAGTTTTGTCTATCAAAGTTTGACATACACAAAGGCTAAACTGCTACTCATTGAGAATATTATTGAGACAGTCTTCTTACCCAAAGCTGATTTGGGGATCTCACAAACCCAGGACACTCAAAATGCACCACTAAGAAGCATGGCAGGGGGTCGCAATGGATGGCTTTTGTGGCCTCTTCCAGCTCTATAATTTTCTGATTCTAAGCAAGCTACCGTTAAAATACCAATACTTTTTTAAAAGTACACATTCCTTTTAGAGTCAATCATTTCTTCTAGACATGAAAGGTTATATTTTTGGACAACAGCTCCAGCCAAGGTGGATGAAGAATTCTGAGTATTGCCACATTCAAAAAAAATATTGTAATTGAACAATGCATGCTGTGAAAATGCCCCTGTGTGAGGCAGAGAACAGCAGTAATCCTAAAGTAACAACAGTTCAAGTGTATCTGCAGCCCTCAGTGGCATTGCTATATTAAGATGCCTGAGTGTTCCTTCAACACTTTCTTATTGAAGCTCTCCAAATTAAGGAGGTTTATTTGCAGGAACGTTACCTATTGATCTACTTACATTTGCGTGTTTTTGAACTGCTAGGTTGGCAGAAGCTGGGGCTGACAGCAGATGTGACGGCGCGAGTGGCGCCACCTGTGTGTAGAACTTTAAAGTGCAAAGGTTTAAACTGTATAACATGCCCAAACTTGCCTAGTTTGTAAATGTATAGTTGGATTGATTGGTTTTTTATAGCTGTCAATCAATGTTGTTTGCACCAGTTATATTGCTTCCTCAGCTCTATTGCTTGGCTCCTCCTCTTCCTGGAGGAGAGCAGAGCTTTTCCTTTTCCATTCTACCATCAACCTTTCTATCAGATAGTGAGAAAGAGACTTGGCTCTAAAGCCCTTAATTAAGTTACCTCTCATCACCAATTCTAAGGTTTTTACCCTTGGGACTCATGCTTCATGTCCAGATCACCCTGGACAATGTTGAGGAGACCCAAGTGCCTTCAAACCGGTCCTTTGGCATAAAAAGGAAGACTCTGTGCCTTCAACATAGGCCATTGGGCTGGGGGTTGTGTTTGTTCCGACCTTCACAGCCATTGAGAAAAGAGGGAACAGGAAAAGCTTCTCAGCTGCGAAATCTCCTTGGACCCAAGACAACCAGAGACTGTAATGTATATTTCCTTTACCCCTTTTGAAACTTCCAGCTTATTGCCTTAAAGGGATAACTCTTTGTGAACAATAAAACCTATTTTGAGTTATCTACAGTGTTTTGGTCCTTGGGAGTTCCAGTTCTCTAAAGGAAGGCAAGAAGCAATCCCCTGGGGGAAAGATGCCACGTCTATGTCTCTTTCACTAAGAGTTATAGCCCCAGGCACGACGGCATAGCAGAAGGTCATGCCCCTCCCCGGATTCAAACCTGCAACCTTTCAGTAAACAAGTTTAGCAGCTCAGCGGTTCACCCCACTGCACCACCGGGCGCTCTCAGTGGAGGCATGTGGTAATATTAACCTCTGTCTCCAATGCAGATGCACTCCCCTGTTCTAGTGAGATTTGAATCCTGTTATTGAGAAACAAACTTCAATTATTCTTAACATTGGGAGTACGACCAACGGGATCTCCCCAAAGGCATTTATTTTAAACACAGTTCTATCACAGATGTCCTCCATCGTTGGCGTTTGTAACACTGCATGTTGCAAATCAATACCATGTTTGTAATTGTTACCTTGTGCCATTTGAATGGACTGCAGATGAGACTCTCTCTTTCTATTAATAATTCTATATCTTTTGGTGAGAGCCACGGGTGGGATCCCTTCTGTATCCATTATGTCTCCTAACCAGGAGTGAATGAATCTCAATAATTCTTTATTCTCATCTCCCTGTAGGTATCCCTTTTAAGTGAAGCTTTTTTGAAAGCTTCAAGCTGCTCCAGCCTGTTAGCTTCTACTTTACAGAGACTTACCACAACTACCTGAACTTGAATGCTTGTCTCAAGAGTGGAATCTGCCATTTTAGTTCTTTGTTATTTCATTTCATCTTCGCTTTCTCCAGTTTCAATCTGTCTGAAGTGGATCCGCTATTTGTGTTAATTCACCCTTCAGGTCTGCTTTTTAACTTTTAAATAAGTTGCCCCATGCTGCTGTATGCTTTCTTATCAGAAATATCTTCAAATCATTCTTTCACAAGGACTGTCTCAGTGGTTCTCAGCAGATTCCTTGGCTGTTCTCTGTGTTATGATACACTATTCCTCTGTCATGAATATAGATATCAAAGCATGTTTCTAAAGTTTTATTAAGTGCTAGAGATGGGTGAGAATGTTGCTTGGTGCATTTTTGGATAAGAAAAATATGCACACATCTTCATATTCAGGTTCAAGAAGAGTTGACTGTAAAACCTTGTATGTGGGAGGAATAGTCAGATACACCCATTCATGCTAGAATACTTATCTGCTAAAAGACTGTGTCTGAATTCCTAAATGTTTGGGTGAGGTTGTGTAGAATTTGTGTTGTCTCCCTTTTTTCTGAGAGATTCCTCCTTTTTATTACAGGTTGTACATTTGTAATCTGGAATTCCGAAATTCAAATACACCAACATTTGAAATTGTCTACTTAATCTATATAAATAAAAATTTAATGTTCGTTTGTGGGATTAATTTACTTTATTTATTTCTATACCGCTTTTCTCAGCTTTCAGGTGACTCAAAGCGGTGAACAACATCAGTACAAAATATCACAAAACAAGTATAGGGCAATTAAAAACAATTATCACATAAATCATTAACATCAGTTAGCGCCTCAACAGTAAAATCATTAGCGCCTCAACAGTAAAATCAGAATCCAGTCTCGTCATCCATTATTCCGTATTCCTATGTCCAATTACACTGTTTAATCAAATGCTTGTTCATACAGCCAGGTCTTCACTTTCCTCCGAAATGCCAGCAGGGAGGAGGCCAATCTGATATCCGAGGGGCCACCACTGAGAAGGCCCTGTCTCTCTCCCCACCAAGCACACCTGTGATGCAGGCGGGACCGAGAGCAGGGCCTCCCCAGATGATCTTAGTGTCCTAGTCGGATTAACTCAAAAACCACTCGACAAATTGACACCAAATTTGGACACAATATACACAATATATACACAAAATGACAAACGATAGTAATGAGAAAGAATGCACAAACTGAGTTTTTTTGAACCTATCAGGCAGGGCAAGATTTCCTCAAACTTTCCTCTTCTATCCCACTTATTGAGTTCATTGAGTACCAACAGCTTTTGTACATTGAACTCAACTTGCAGTGATTGAAGTAAACTGAAGACAAGGAAGAGAAAGTTGACTTCAAAGAAGCTAAAAAGATGCAATGACAAGATTATCAGAACTGTCCCTATTGAATTGGGACAGTTGGAGAGTATTATGCTGTTGAAAGCAATTGGCAAGTAGGCCAGCTCTTTATGGTGCAGGATGGTATCCATATCACAAAGCCTTCTATATGGAAGACAGCATTCAATGGCATATTTCAGTGGCTATGCAATCCATGCAATATATGTTTCTCCGACCTGTTCTTGACCACCCAAAGACTCAAAGTCAAAGCTTAAATAAAATGTCATTAAAATCAACTCAAACTAAACCTAACATAAAATTGTAATATCTGATTGCTCAATTTGTAAGGTGCAGAACAAAATGTGGTCAGTGACCTGGATTCTGTTGTTTCATCCCATCTAGAGAAGTCCTAATTATTAATTGGTGAATGGAAGCTGATATATAGGTAAATCCTATTGATTCAGTGGGTCTACATTTGTTGCAGCTGATTATAGGTTGTGCTGTCACACGCTGGGCCTGTGCATCAGACTGTAGACAGGACATAAATTCTGTGTGCCCAACGGGACGCTGGGCTGCCTCAGATTAAAGGCCTTTTGATTTCCTTAAAACACAGTCTTTAGAATACTTAAAGGTTCAACAAAGTTCTTTATATATGAAAACAAACAGGTACTTTCAAGCTTTCTTAACAGTCTATTGTCTCTTGCAATCTTGTTCACTGGGAACAGGCACTATCTTCTTAACTGTAATTAACTAATGGGGAAATCCTTAACTTCTAATCTGGGCAGTCTGTACTTGCCTCTGTTGGCGTGGAGCCCCTACACCCAGTACCAACTGCTTCTGGCTTCCACGAGAGACCCTTACCAAGCAGAGCTTTGTAGACTTCCAGGGGAAAAGAAGGAGTTCAGGTTTCAGTGATGGCTGGCTGAAGTCCTTCAGCAAAGGAGCTGTAAGGCTGTAAAATCCTCAGCCAAGCTGTGGGGCCTTTTCTCCCCGGCCAAGCTGTAGGCTGTATATTTCCCCGGCCAAGCCGTAGAAGACGAAGCTTTCTACAGGAACTCTTGGTATTATGTCCTGCATGGAAAGCTTCTCTGTGTGGACTGAACTCAAAAAGGCTCCTATTCCCTCCAAAAACCCAAAGGGGGTGGGACCAGGGAACCTAACTATAATTGACAGGTGGCTTGCCCTATGATTGCAGCCAAAAGAAGCCATCTATCTGCAGAGTCCCTGAAACTTAGGACTATAACAAACATTAAATGCAAAGCAAACAAAATTGGAGCTCCTGGTACAGCTGTACCTGCACATAGGTTTTGGGCTACTATTTCAGGAATTAGGACGAAAGCCATCAAGCTTATTCTAAGCCTCCGTACCATTTTTATTCTAGTTTATTTCTGTATTTACTTTGTTTTTATCCAAAATTTCTCCTGAGATGGGGGACATAAGTTTGTTGTGTTGTCTTGTGCTGTTAGCAGATAAGCCCATTATGATTTTAAAAGTACATGGATGAATAGCTGAATCTGGGATAAATTGTACAAAGCAGAAAGAAAGACAGAATCTGTAATAACAATAGCAGTTCAAGAAAAATGAAGCTATTCTTCTGCTGGGTTCCCTGTAGTTTTTCAATGCAGAAGAGACTCCCTTAATCTCAGTGTTGTGTCCATTCTCATAACCTCCTTTATGAAGATATTGGCCATCAACAAAATCAAAACTCAAAAAAGAGGAAAAACGAGCAAAAGAATTACACTTCTACCTATTTTATAAGAGACACCTTTGATTTCTCTACAAATGGAAAGTGCTTTCATAGTTGTGACAGCAAGCTTGCATCTATATTAACACCTTTCCTACTTTTGTGCAGCTGCTTCAAAGCATAAAAGGCATCAAAGAATGTCGTTGGGGTCACAATGTTGACTTCCTTTTAGTTGCTTTCTAGAGAAAAGCATTCTAAAGTATTTAACTTGTAAACTATGAATAAAGCTCCATAGTTGGGAAAGATTCCTTTTTCCTTAGTTGAAAGTTTAACATTGCCAAATCCTCCTAAGAGCTTTTGAAAACAAATGGAGTAAAATCAACACAATGATGTTTTTTGATGTGACATCTTTGGGGATCAGTGAGTCTAGGAATAGACAAAAAAGAGCTGATCTCAACTTAAAAGGGGAAGAAAAAAAACAAAACAAAGAAACTCGATTGCAGTTGCCTAGATTACACTTTATAATAATGCATTTAAATATACTCTGCTAGACTTATACAATATCTTCAGTGTAGGCTACTAGGGCTGGGCAATTCGTTTTGTTAATTCGTAATTCGTTAAAAAATTCGTTAATTTTTGAATTACGAAACGATTACAAAACTTATTTTTAAACCTGGAAGTGTTTTTAAATATCGAAACGGCAGGCGCCAAAAATTTTTATATTTCCGTCCATTTCGGAAATACGTAACATGGCCGCCTGGCTTGCTGGGAGCTCTCCTCTCTCGGCGCCGGCTGAGCGAGCGAGAGGGTGAGCGAGAGGGCAAGGGCGAGCAGCGAGCGAGAGGGCAAGGGCGAGCGGCGAGCGAGAGGGCAAGGGCGAGCGGCGAGCGAGAGGGCGAGTGAGAGGGCGAGCGGCGAGCGAGAGGGCGAGTGAGAGGGCGAGTGAGAGGGCGAGCGGCGAGCGAGAGGGCAAGGGCGAGCGGCGAGCGAGAGGGCAAGGGTGAGCGGCGAGCGAGAGGGCGAGTGAGAGGGCGAGCGGCGAGCGAGAGGGCAAGGGCGAGCGAGAGGGCAAGGGCGAGCGGCGAGCGAGAGGGCGAGTGAGAAGGCGAGTGAGAGGGCGAGCGGCGAGCGAGAGGGCAAGGGCGAGCGGCGAGCGAGAGGGCAAGGGCGAGCGGCGAGCGAGAGGGCGAGCGGCGAGCGAGAGGGCGAGTGAGAGGGCGAGCAGCGAGCGAGAGGGCAAGGGCGAGCGGCGAGCGAGAGGGCGAGTGAGAGGGCGAGCGGCGAGCGAGAGGGCAAGGGCGAGCGGCGAGCGAGAGGGCGAGCGAGAGGGCGAGTGAGAGGGCGAGTGGCGAGCGAGAGGGCAAGGGCGAGTGGCGAGCTAGAGGGCGAGCGGCGGGCGAGCGGCGAGCGAGAGGGCCCGCCAGAGTGAGTGCCTGCCTTCCCTCAATAATAATAATAAATTAATAATTAAATTTAAAAAATATTGAAAAAATATTGAAAAAAAAAGGGCGCCATCTTTACAAAATGTTTTGTAAATATTTACGAAATTTCGTAAATACCGAACTTTTTTTTTGGAAAATTTTGTAATTATTTTAAATATCGAAACAAAAAAACACCCCAATTACAAATCGATTTTAGAAACAAATTTTTGCATTGTTACCCAGGCCTATAGGCTACCATTTCATAATCATTAGTATGCATTGATGTGCTTGTGCAGAGTCTCAAAGGTCAGTCCTATCATTAGACAAGTGAGTCAAGGGTTGCCATCTTCATCATTGTCTCAGGCAGAAAAATGTATTTTCAGATAATACAAAATATTCCAATTTCCAACCAACTTGCATAGTTTCAAAGCTAAATAAATAAAAGCTAAATAAATAAAATCAACATTGTGATCTCAGTGACTTTCTTTGATGGTTTTCATGCTTTGAAGCAGCTCCACAAATGTCTCAAAACAATAGTGTTTCTTAGCTCTTTATATTTCAGTATACACATTATAACACCATGAGAGAAGCCATGTCTTCATGAGTTGATGATACATGGCAGTGTTATGGGAGTGGAAAAAATGCATGATATCTTGCAGTAGAGCAGTGGTTCTCAACCTGGGGTCCCCAGATGTTTTTGGCCTCCAACTCCCAGAAATCCCAGCCAGTTGACCAACTGTTAGGATTTCTGGGAGTTGGAGGCCAAAAACATCTGGGGACCCCAGGTTGAGAACCACTGCAGTAGAGGAATGTGCCACTTTAATGAATCCACTGGCTATTGAGAGTTTATGTGATCCATTGTACAGCTGCCCGGAAATGTAGATGAAAATTTCTCAGTGACATAACTTCTGCTATGTGGCTTGTTGGGTCCTTCCAGAGGAAAAAGAGTGCAATAGCTGAGATTTCCCTGAGCAATTCCCAAACTGGCTGATTTTGGGTGCATTTCTCTAAATTAGATTGTTCTTCAACTCTTGACTGCTGGAATATTCCATGGATTTACATTATTCTCATACTTCGGTCTATGGTTTTGCTCTGAAAATAGTGTAGAAAAGATGTTAATGAATAAAGCATTTAAAAAATTAACACCAGAAGTCATTATATAATAAAAAGAAAAACAAGCTCACAGCCAAGGGGTTAACTTAACCACAGCTAAGTCTGCTATGATTCCATCTAATTTTAAGGACCTAATCACATGAACATCAGGATTCACCACACATGAATCTATGGGGTTCTGGTGAGGTGTTTGGGGAACTCATCACCCTACACTCTGCATCCCCCAACTTACCGAGAACCCCATCCCATGGGGAGAAGTGTCTATTGTCTGGTTTTCTCCCATTGTTGCAAAGGCAACTTAGACATCTTCCATGTTGCAGCAGTGGTAGCATACGCCATTTTCTCTGCCCTTTTGCCACAGAGCCCTGCCAGAAGTAGATGTACATTGTGTAGTAATTATAGTAATAATAATAATAACTTTATTTTTATACTAGCTGTGCCCTGCCACGCGTTGCTGTGGCCTATAGTAAAACTTATCAAAGTTGAGGTAGATATCTGGAGTATTATGAAAGAGAGGTCCCTACCTATTCCTTCCCCCTTTTCCTCCCCCTTTCTCTCCTGGTTTCATCCTTCTCTCTTTCCTTCATTCCCTCCCCCTTCCTTCCTTTGCCTTTCTTCCCTCCCTGTTTGCTTCCTTCTTTCACTTTTTATTTCCTTTTATTTCACCACCATCATAACAATAACAATAATGCAATGCATTGCCTCCGGGACCTGACACCTCTCCCATTCCCCCTAAAAGGGTCTCATAGGAACAATAGCATAATAATAATAATCATAGAAATAACAACCTTTACCCGCCACGTGTTGCTGTGGCCAGTCTTCCCTCTTTCTCTCCTTCTTTCCCTCCCTCCCTCCCTCCTTCCTTCCTTCCTTCGTTCCTTCCTTCCTTCCTTCCTTCCCATCTTTCCTTCTCCTCTTCTTTCTCTATCTCTTTCCTTCCTTCCCCCTTTTTCTTTCTCTTCTGCTGTCTCTCTTTTCTTTCCTTCCATCTTTCCTTTTCTTTCCTTTTCTTCTTCCTCTAACTTTCCTTCCTTCCCCTTTTTTCTTTACCTCCCTTCTCTTTCTTCCTTCTTTCCTTCCTTCCTGTCTTTCCTAGATTTTGACAGGGTGGGAAGGGGCGGGGTGGAGTTTGGAGGTGGCGTGAAGTAAAAGGAGGTAAGATTAGGGCAGGGGAGTGATGGAGCGTGGGGTTGCGTGTGTGTGTGTGGCGGCGGGGGGAGTGGGGTTGCGTGTGTGTGTGCGGCGGCGGGGGGAGTGGGGTTGCGTGTGTGTGCGGCGGTGGGGGGAGTGATGGAGCGTGGGGTTGTGTGTGTGTGTGTGGCGGCGGGGGAGTGGGGTTGCATGTGTGTATGCGGCGGCGGGGGGAGTGATGGAACGTGGGGTTGCGTGTGTGTGTGCGGCAGGGGGTGTGTGTGTGCGGGAAGCGGCGCGGCGGGGCTTGGAGTGGGCATGGTTTCCGCAGAGGGAACGTTGGCCGGAAGGCCATGTGTGCGCGCCAGGGAACTTGCGGCTGGGCGCCAATGCGCATGCTCAGTTGTTTTGCCGTTTTGTGAGTGTGTTGTTGTGTTGTTTTTCATTTTGAGTAGATATGTTTGTACCTTGTGGGTTGTGTTATGGGTATGGGAATTTTGGTTAAGTTTCGTTGGTTTTTTTTTTAGTTTTGTTCTTTTGCCGTTTTGTGAGTGTGTTGCTGTGTTGTTTTTCATTTTGAGTAGATATGTTTGTACCTTGTGGGTTGTGTTATGGGCACGGGGATTTTAGTTAAGTTTCGTTGGGGGATTTTTGAGTTTTGTTGTTTTGCCGTTTTGTGAGTGTGTTGTTGTGTTGTTTTTCATTTTGAGTAGATATGTTTGTACCTTGTGGGTTGTGTTATGGGCATGGGGATTTTAGTTAAGTTTCGTTGGGGGATTTTTGAGTTTTGTTGTTTTGCCGTTTTGTGAGTGTGTTGTTGTGTTGTTTTTCATTTTGAGTAGGTATGTTTGTACCTTGTGGGTTGTGTTATGGGCACGGGGATTTTGGTTAAGTTTCGTTGGGGGATTTTTGAGTTTTGTTGTTTTGCCATTTTGTGAGTGTGTTGTTGTGTTGTTTTTCATTTTGAGTAGATATGTTTGTACCTTGTGGGTTGTGTTATGGGCACGGGGATTTTGGTTAAGTTTCGTTGGGGGTTTTTTGAGTTTTGTTGTTTTGCCGTTTTGTGAGTGTGTTGTTGTGTTGTTTTTCATTTTGAGTAGATATGTTTGTACCTTGTGGGTTGTGTTATGGGCATGGGAATTTTGGTTAAGTTTCGTTGGGGGGTTTTTGAGTTTTGTTTCCTCGTTGGATGCCCCTAACAAATTTATATATATAGATGCCGCCACCATCTCCCCAAAGGGACTCAGGGAGGCTTACAAGCGGAACCAAGCCCAACGCAACAGAGTTTATCACTAAAAACACATTTAAAAACACAATAAACATATAACTATCTAATTAACAATTTAAAAGCAACAAAATATAAAAAAACCATGAAACGAACCAAAACAAATCTCTGTGGCAAAAGGGGAGATGAAACTTCATTTGATGGGCAAATTAGTCTTTATGATGAGATCATAAGAAATAACAAATACTTATATTTGTTCTGTTCTATCAAAACTTCATATAGCCTTGAGATATGAAAGAAAAGTAGGTGAAAAAAATATCTGGAAACCTGCTCAAAGAAGCAAGTTAGTGTAACAAAAATGACAAATACTGTTTAAAAGATTTGCAATGAACAATTGGTTTTGAAATTACCCAATATATTTCCCAAGATTCAGACTGAACATTGTAATTCTATCAACCTTACTTTATTTATTGGATGTATACCCCATCTTTTTCCCAATGTGAGATCAACAGGAGCTGCCAGCATAGGTTGTCTGTATGTGTGTGTGTACACATATTTCAGATTGTATGTCTTTGGCAGGCTCTGTAGTCGTTGGTTCTTTTATGATATGCCATATACATTTGATGGCACTAAATAAAGATTATGATTAAAACAAAATACTTATAAAGCAATGATTTGTTTTATTTTAAAACTACAATAATTGGAAACAGTTTTAAAAGTATTTAAAATATACTGTGAAAATAAATTTCACCAGAGCTGTTTGTTTGTAAGGATAGATATGAGTTTTGTTTCAGTTCATTTTTTGCCAGAATTTACCAAAATATTATGAGTCATACTCACCACAGTGTTATTGGCATAATAATAATAATAATAATAATAATAATAATAATAATCTTTATTTATACCCCACCACCATCTCCCCAAAGGGGACTCGGGGCGGTTTACATGAGGCCAAGCCCGGTACTTACTTGCTTACTTAGGCGATCTCTCGTAGTCCGAGGATGATGGTCCTCCAAGTTCGGTGTCTATTCTTGATCTGCATCTTCTTCCGCAGTGAGGGCATTGGCTTCCAGGTGGAATACAATAACATAACAACAACATAACACAAAAGCATGAAATAAACATCGCAATAGGGTAAACATATAATAAAAATAAAAATACAAAATAATACAGAGAAAAATCAAACACAATCATAGTGAGCCTCAAAATATTTTTTTGCTAAAAAAAACACCTCTAGAAATTTCTAGATTTTTTTTTAGGGTGACTCTATAGTCAACATAATCAAATCTGTTAATAATTAAATCTGCAAAAGTTAAGTCACAAACTGTAGGTCTTTTTTTTTAAAAAAAAAGATTAAATCTCACATTTATTTCATATTCAAGGACCCCTACATGAATTTCAATCATTTAAAAGTTAATAATAAAGCTATCAAGGCAAGAGAACAATGCTAACTCAATCTTTCTGCTGTCAGACAAACTGAGTTTCCACTAATTTTAAATAATTTTTCAGCAAACCATTTGTGTTCATTCAAGGTTTTAATCATCCACGCAAAACCACTTTCCACTGGCATATAAAACCATGGCAATTTATGCAGATTTAAACCCAGTAAAGCCAGTATGAAAACATGTAAAATGCCTCTCGTGCTACTTATAGGCAAAAGCTAACATAAATCTATTGGCTCATTAGAATGCAACAGTGATACTTTTCAGGGCTATCATTCAAATTAAAATAGGCAAGCATTAAGCAAATCCACATTACATGTGCTGGTTCCTTGCCATTGTCAAGTAGGGATGTAATCCTTCACTACATTTCTTCTCAAAGGAAGCAACAAGTCATTCAAATTATTTTCGTCGTGCTGCAAAAATGTCTTTAAAAGCCACACAGTTCTCAAACTTATCTGAAATTTAGGATTTATTCTGCACAAAATGTACATATGGTTGTTTTGCTGAAATTTCCTCTGTGGATTTTTTTTACATAAAAATGATTAAAACCCTTTTTCATAAAACAACTACACAAAGGTTTTAATGGAAATGTTCCCTGGTGTGACAATATTTGGTACACAGAAAAGTCATTTTCTACATAGGAAATGCAGTTTTCTGCACAAACATCCATGTGTGAATTTTTCTGGCCATGGCTGTTTTGTGCAGAAATTTTTGTCATGCCAGGATTTTTTTTGTCAAAGTTTCTCAACATTTGAAAAATGTGGCTTTGATCATTTTCCCCCATCCATATTACCAAGCTTGTGACAAATCTTGTTTTTTGAGCAGACTCTTGCATCCAGCCAGCTGTAGATAGCTCTTCCTGCTTGCATGTGCACAAATGCACACACACACATTCTTTCCTACCATGACTGGTGAGCAATAGAGATTGAGAGCTTTGGTTTTTCTGGTTCCCAGACATTTCTGCTGAGATTTATATTCTTTCACCACTACCTGTGGTGGGAAAGCAGCAGTATTTTTATTTTCTTTATTAAGCACTATCACTTTTACATGTTACTTTAGAAGAAAAAGAACAATAAAACAGTCCCCTCTTCCTAGACTTACAACTGAATTAAAACATGGCTCAAAAGGAAAAGGGGGTGACAGTGAGAAAAAGGATCAAGTCCAATAGCTACAGTCTCATCTTCTTTCACTCTCTATGTCCAGGGCAATGGCATTTGGGATAGAGGAAGGGCTTTTCTTCTGGGCTTAAGAAATATGGGACTGTGCCAGGATGGTGGCAGTTGGTGGGAAGCTTCCCGTCAACAAGATGAAGTGTCATAGCGATGAAGATGGAAAATAAAGTTGGGCCAATAACACATCCCTGTTTGACACCTGATTCCACCTTAAATGGGTCACTTTGGGAGCCATTGCTGTCCAAGACTGTTGTCATCAGCCGCAGGATGTTCACAAATTTGTTAGGACACCCATTTTTTTTGGAGGATGGTCCAGAGAACATTGCAATTCACTGTGTCGAATGCCTTTGCAAGGTCAATGAATGCCACGTACAGTGGTTGATTTTGTTCTGGCCACGTTGTCTGGATGCCCAACCACTGTCGCCCAAAGCAGTTGCTCTACTCCAAACTCAAGAACGGAAAACAGAATGTTGACAGGCCGGAAAAGAGATTTAAAGATGGGCTCAAAGTCAACCTTAAAAACTCTGGCATAGACACTGAGAACTGGGAAGCCCTGGCCCTTGACCGCTCCAGCTGGAGGTCAGCTGTGACCAGCAGTGCTGTAGAATTTGAAGAGGCACAAATGAGAGAAATGTGCCAAGAGGAAGGCATGTCAAGCCAACCCCAACAGGGACCACCTTCATCTGGAAACCAATATCCTCACTGTGGGAGAAGATACAGATTGAGAATAGGGCTCCACAGTCACCTATGGACCCACCGCCAGGACACTGATCTTGGAAGACTATTCTAATCGGACAGTGAGGGATCACCTAAGTAACTAAGGTGACAGTTGGGTTGGAGGGAGGGCTTTTCATCTGATATTGGCTATCTTCTTTTCTGCTTCCAAGGCCAGGACAGTGGCTGCTCTAGCCTGCGAAAAACCTTCCTATTTCCATTCCCTAGGAATCCACACAAAGATTGTTGTCTCCTTGCTGTTCCTTCATGGCCTACTTATATCTGGTCACGTGGGTTTGATCCAGCATAATATTTAGAGGTTTCTGAGTTGCTATGAGTTTTCCAGTATGACCATGTTCCAGATGCATTCCCCCCCTAACCTCTTCGACAACACATTTAGGGGTTTGTCAATGAATGGAGTTCAACAATGGCAAAGAATGGAGAGCTGAAATGATGCACCACAGAATCATTTTGTTACTTTCTTTTTGATATCTGCTACCAACTTTGGTTTTCTAGTCTTTTTTCACTGAAGGAGGCATTGATTTGCCTTTTTCTTCTTCTGGATGTTCCTGCTCTGAGCAGAAATAAGGAGTGTAATATCAAAAGTAATAGCCATTGGAAGTCAATGGTAGTTTCATATCTGGTTAATATTTTTTTATTTTGTAAGTATAGTCCTTGAACTCCAAGTCAATATCTTGAATCATATTGAAAATCTATACCTTTTATATCTGTTGCTTTCAAAGTACCCTGAAAAAATAACTTCAGATGAATACACATCCTTAGGAGCACCAAGCTTCAAACTTATAGCCTCTTACTTCTCTAAACTGTGATTAAATCTTCTAAAATTGCTGCTACAAAGCAACGATTTTTATACCACTGGTAAAATATCTTGAAGGCTGTTTTCTTCTATGTTTAAACACTGAATATTTGGAACCAAGGAAAGCTGAACTTTAAACTGTTTTTTTAACTGATAACTGGTTTAATATATATCTCAGTCTTCTAAAATTATTATTACTTATTTATTAATTGAGTTTATTGTAAGCAGCCTTGAAATTTTTGGATATAGAGTTGGATATAAATGTTTCTATAAACAAACAAACAAACAAACAAACCACTAGTTATGTCATATGATGGAATTTGAATGTATTGGTAATATATCGACACTAATAATGTTCATTTTTTTGCTGGGTTGTAGTAGTTTTTTTGGGTTATATGGCCATGTTTTAGAAGCATTTTCTCCTGACGTTTTGCTTGTATCTATGACAAGCAGCCTCAGAAGTTGTGAGGTCTGTTGGAACTAGGAAAATTGGGTTTATATATCTTCATAGATCTAGTGAGCCTGTGGTGTTTCGAAAGTCCTTTTGGCTGCGAGAAATTGTGGGGTAGTATCTGTGTCTCTGCAGCATAGAAAGAAAGTCAGGGAGCACAGTAGATGTGCTTTCCTGGTCCTTAGTTTTTCCAATTTTCGTGTGTCTTGGAACAGTGTCTCCCTGTAGAGATGTTCAATGTATTGTTAAAAGCTTTCATGGCTGGAATCACTGGGTTGTTGTAGGTTTTTCGGTCTATATGGCCATGTTCTAGAACAGTGGTTCTCAACCTGGGGTCCCCAGATGTTTTTGGCCTTCAACTCCCAGAAATCCTAACAGCTGGTAAACTGGCTGAGATTTCTGGGAGTTGTAGGCCAAAAACATCTGGGGACCCCAGGTTGAGAACCACTGTTCTAGAAGCATTCTCTCCTGACGTTTCGCCTGCATCTATGGCAGGCATCCTCAGAGGTTGTGTGGTCTGCTGAAAGTAGGAAAATTGCGTGCATCTTCATTTTTCATTTTGACAAATCAAATATTACCATGCCTGGCTGTAGGTTTAAGTTCCACTGCCTTTCTGGGATTTTGCAGAATGGGAGGATTCAGTCTCTACATTGAGGATGATATTCCTAATATCAATATTTTTGATATGGGTATTTCCACAGGGGTTGGGAAGAAGAGGGAAGAGAATAGTATAGATGTTATTGCAGTTTTATCTTAAATTGTTTGTTTAAATCTTGCTTAGTTAGACTTTAAACAGTCCAGGTGCTGGTATGACTTCATTTCTTGTTTTTTTGTGCATTGAAAAACCCGGTGTTTATAAAGAAAGGGACAAGTAAATTGCCATTCTTTAATTAGAACCATTTTTCTTAGCTCTCCTAAATTCCTTAGAGCGAAAGTGTAGTCGAAGAAAAGACTACTTACTGAACTGAATGACTAGTCTGAAAAACCAATGATAGCAAGAGGCATCTCTTTGTTTCCGTTATTGTAATAGCTTCCCTATTACAGAAAACAATATCTCTTCCCCCTGCCTGTTCTCAAAGCAGAGACAATCTATTCTGGAGAAGGCTGAGTCGTGATCATTGAGAAAGAACACTTAAATGACACTTTTAAGATGTGCGCATTAGATGGACCCTAAAATTATGCAGTTTGTAATTTTTCCAGGCTAATAATTTCCTCCTGTTCCTGTGGCTAGAAGAGTAGTTTCCTGCTATGTGGGACAATTACAGTCTCACTTATGCCGACTGATTTAGCAGCTGTCGAAAGATGGATACATTTGTGCTTGTCAAGCTACGCAAGAAGGAGATTCTAGGTGAGATTCTCAGCTGGTCAAAATTGGCATAACAGCTCTGGGAGTCACTGGAATGTTGCCATTTTGCACCACTTGGCTTGCGCTTGGATATTCAGAATGATGAATGATGCCTTGCTACTTTCTGTTCTTTTAAAGCAAGATCTAAAAGATGAGGGCTTCCAGACTATGATCAGTAGTATGTCAATGGATAATAATTCATCATGTCTTGGATGGTTAATTCATCTCTGTTTACTACACCGCTTGAAATGAAGCACCAAATGTTAGGCTTTGAGACAAGGAAGCAAGGATTTTATTAAATACTAGCTGTACCCATCACGCGTTGCTGTGGCCAACCATCCCTCCTTTCTCTCCTTCTTTCTTTCTCTCCAACCTTCCCGGTTTTTCTTTCCTTTTCTCCTTCCTTCCTTCCTTCCTTCCTTCCTTCCTCCCTCCCTTCCTCCCTCCCTCCCTCCCTCCCTCCCTCCCTCCCTTCTTTCTCTTCCTCTTTCCTTCCTTCCTCCACTTTTCTTTCTCTTCCTCTTTTCCCCCTTTCTTCCTTCTCTACCTATTCTTGGACTGCAACTCCCAGCAGTCCTCCTGATTGATTTACCAACCTACCTACCAACCTACCTACCTACCTATCTCTATGTACTTATCTATCTGGAGGATTGCTGGGAGTTGCAGTTCAGGAATAGGAAATTGGAAACATGCAGGGATTGGGATGCTCTCAAAGAGATCCAAGGAGAAGAAAGCTTGCAGCTTGGAAGCAGTGAATTTGGATCATCCTCCTCTCCTAAAGGGCCTGGTCTAGGGGATGCTGGGAGCTGTAGTCCAGAAAAGAGTGTGGATATGCTATTCTGTGTTTTGTTTGTCGGTGAAGATGTTTTTGCGCATATGCTCTAGCGTCTTTTTGCTTTTTTGGCTTTTTAAGTCCCTTCCGCTGAAATAGTACTGAGATCTTTTCCACTAGATCAAGGATAGACAACTTGCAACCTCAGGTCCATGTCATGGACATTTTGCAGGGCCCTTGGTCTAATTTTAAAGATGCTTTGTTAGTGGTTAGCAGACTTGTAGTCTTGGCATTTTGCCCAGCTCAATATCCACCTGATCTCTCCTTCCAAAGCAGAGTCAGGCTTACTGTTGGATTTCATTGGGCTGACCTTCCTTCACATTTGAATAGTCTAGGACAGGGGTCCACAAACTTTTTAAACAGAGGGCCAGATCACAGTCCCTCAAATGGTTGGAGGGCCGGATTGTAATTTGAAAAAAAACAAACCCATGAATTCCTATGCATGCTGCACATATCTTATTTGTATTGTAAAAAAACACTTTAAAATAATACAATAATTAAAATGAGGAACAATGTTAACAAATATAAACTTGTTAGTATTTCAATGGAAAATGTGGGCCTGCTTTTGGTTGATGAGATAGGATTGTTGTTGTTGTGTGCTTTCAAGTCATTTCAGACTTAGGTTGACCCTGAGCGAGGGCCGGGTAAATGACCTTGGAGGGCCGCATCCGGCCCCCGGGCCTTAGTTTGAGGACCCCTGGTCTAGGAATCTGTGGCAACAACCGATCTCATACCTAAGATGCTGAGGCAGTACAATGAAGAAGTTGGAACAGCACAATATTTACATCAACAATGATGACACTGTTGTCAAGCAGAGGCAGTGTATTAAGCATGTATAAAGCAGGAAGTGAGTCATAGGATCGTGAGCCCTGCTATACAGATTTTCTCTCATTCTGTTTTGTCTAAATCTGAGCTATTTGAAAGATTGTATTTTCAGATATGAGTCTGCCCAGGTTTTAAGCTCCTTAGAGGGAGGGTTTTCTCTTGACCCCAACACCATCACAGGTATATTTACTGAATATGTGGGAGAGAGTATTCTTGGAGGCTGCTTTGACAACATCATCAATTGGGCTAATTTGCTCGTTGTACACCGATTTCTCTCCTCCTTTGCCACAGATCTCATTACATGACATACATCTACTTCTGGAAGGGTTCCATGCCAAAAGGGAAGAAGAAGTGGCATATGCCACCGTGGTGGCAACAAAGGAGGCCTTCTGCTTTGAATTTGCAACAGTGGGGGGAAGCTAGGTGGCGGATGCTTCCCCCTGTGGGATAGGGCCAAAGATAAGTTGGGCAATGCGGGGCATGGGGCGATAGGTTCTCCAACCCACTGCCCCCCACTGGGACCCCACAGGTTCACCATTATGTGTGGTGAATCCAATTGTTGATGTGATAGTCTATGAAAGTCCCCATCCTTATGTTGGTTTGCTTCTGTAAACAAAGAAGCAAAGGCTTTTTTGTTCAATCAGGCCTTTGATTGATAACTGACTAGCAAAAGGTTTTTTAACTGGGGCTTGCTGTCTTTTTAATTATTATGTTTCTAATACTTTCTAAATTTTAGTCATTTAATGTTTCAATATAACACATACTGTTTTCTAACTCTTTATTATTTCTTGTTTTGGTTATATTCTGTTCAAGCTTATATAGTACATTGAGAGACAGATGGAAGTTTTAACTGCAGCGCTGATTTCAATCATTCCTAGTGATTACTAGGATCCATGTTAAACAGATTTCATCTACTCTCACCAACTCTGGTTTGAAATCTTGGTTACTAGGGAATAGCTATTTCTTCCATTCCTCCCTGCCAATGCCTCTGGCTTCAGTCCATAGTTCATTCAGTCCCCAGTCAATTAGGCAATTAATCCTCTGTCACCTCATGGCTCCATTTATCTCTTTCTCACACACCCTGATTTTGTCCTCAGTTCTCTTCAGTTGCTGCCCACTGAGTTCCAACATGCAAAAACAGTTAACTTAATAGTGGAAGAAGAGAAAAGAGGATGAAGTGGGGCCCTTCCCAGTAGAGTCAAGGAAAATGAAACTGATGCAGGCTCTCCTTGCTGGTGCTTTCTTTCTTATAAGTAATTTTTACCATCTGGAGCATTCTCTTGTTTTGCTTGGCCTCATGTCTCCAGCTTTTAATTCCTGAAATACTGTTTGGTTGTTAAACAGGACCAAGAACTTCATCACATGGGCTTTAAGCTCCATCACAGGATGCTGTTGAGATGCAGCCAGGAACGGAGCCCACCAAAGACTATCAAGTTTTTTTTGTTGTGTCAGGAGCGACTTGAGAAACTGCAAGTGGCTTCTGGTGTGAGAGAATTGGCCGTCTGCAAGGACGTTGCCCAGGGGACGCCCAGATGATTTTGATGGTTTTTTTTAAAAAACATCCTTGTGGGAGGCTTCTCTCATGTCCCAGCATGAGGAGCTGGAGCTGATAGAGGGAGCTCATCTGCCTCTCTCCGGATTTGAACCTGCAACCTGTCGGTCTTCAGTCCTGCCGGCACAGGGGTTTAACCCACTGCGCCACTGGGGGCTCTGACTATCAAGTGACACAGGGCTTATTCTGGCGGGGCTCTGTGCCAGCTCCATGCACATTGTATCTTTGCAGTGTGCTAAGAAGCAGTCCTGAGAACATGGATGACTACTCGTGCTCTTATTCTTATTCAGGGACAATGTAGGACAGAGGGATTTCAGCGTGGGATGGTAATAGGGTGATGCCATCCATAAAATTTAAAACTAAACTATGTATATTATAGAGAAGCAAGAATACTGAGAAAAAGGAAGTTTTTTGCCCAACTGGTGCAGAGGGTCATTTACTTGAGATTCCAATGTCTATAATGCTTAGATCTGGATATCTTAAGATATTCACAGGCTAACTACCTGATTTTTTTTAAAAAAATAAACCCTGTTTGCATCCTAGAGGAAATGCTGTTTCAGCTGCATTATGTGAAACAAGGGTGTTGTCTGATTAGGTTAATCAGAAATGCTGTCCCAGTGGACATAGTCCTAGGCCTTGATTAGTATTTAAAAGTGGCATTCTGACTTTGAGTCAGATTTCAATTGCTTGCTGAAGTCAGCACCTGCACAACCGTTCCCTAATTGCATTTTTTTTTAAAAAAAGAAAAACACGGATACAGTCATTTGTGGACTGGTAGAGTTTTTATGCTTTCCCCCCTTGCACCAATTGTTAGGACTGTACATCAGGGATAGGAATTTACGTAGCTTTATGTTAGATAGTATGGGTCTGCAACTCACAGCGTTCTTTACTATTTATGGATGTTGGGATTTGAAGTCAACATCATCTGGAGGACTGTGTGATTCCCACCTAAGTATTGGGAATGCAGTATAAAATAACTTTGATCTTGTGATTCTTGTGATTCATTGTATTTGTCACCCACTTCTACGAATGAAAAGTAATGCCTCTACCTTTGTAACTCATCAACAGGTAGGCGGCAGGTACTGGCTTGTTCAGTAGACTCTCCTCTATAGTTCCATTTTGGTGGGAAACCTTAGCGTTGAACAGTTGTGTTGTTAAAGTGCAAAGTATGGAACCTTGCGCAGACGGTTGGTCAATGCGACTTAAGCAACGTGCAGTCATTGAATTCTTGACAGCAGAAGGTGTCACCCCAAAGGAGATTCATCATAGAATGCAAGCTGTTTATGGTGATCGTGTTGATGTGAGTACTGTGCATCGTTGGGCAAGCAAGTTTAACGATGTTGAAGTGGGAACATCTGACTTGCATGACAAAGAGTTGGATGTCATGTGACAGCAAACACCAAGTTTCGCAAGCAAAAAATTGACAGATTGATTCAGGACGATTGTCATATCACTCAGAGAGAGATTTCAAGAATTGGCATTTCACAGGAACATGTGGATCACATTATTGCTTTGCTTGGCTATCGGAAGATCTGTGCACGATGGGTACCCGGGATGAGAGAATTGTGGGACGCTGGTTGCGGAAACAGAGTGTCGACTTCTTCCATGATGGCTTCAGAAAACTTGTTCATCGTTGGCAGAAATGTATCCAATTGTCTGGTGATTATGTGGAAAAGTGAATAGTGGTAGTTAACGAGCACCTTCTAAGGATTATTTCTGTGTTTGATTTATTAAAATATTCCCATCCAAACCCAAGTAACAAAGATGGAGGCATTACTTTTCATTCAACCCTTGTACAATTTCTGAAACTGTTTTATTTTCATGCAATAAATGGTCAATAATATTTCACATATAGTTGTATAACTATAAACCAAATGAAGTATAATGTTCTTTGGGTGGGTCCAAATCCCTAAACTTGGGCTTGATCTACACTACCATATAATCCAGATACAGAATGCAGATTAACTGAATTGAATTATATGAGTTGACACTTCCATATAATCTAGTTCAACGCTGTTGATCTGCGTTCTGAAGCTGGATTATATGGCAGTGTAGACCCATTCTAAATTAAACAGGAAGATTTCTATAATGAAAGAATTACTTCAGTTTTGTTGCATACCTACAAAATGTAATTTAAACGTTAAAACAAGATAATAAAGCATCAGAAAACGAAAATGTGTGGCTGGAATGAGATTTGGAAACAGTCTGAACTAATGCAGGCATTCTTTAAAAAAAGAAAAGAAATTGCAGCAGTTAGAAAATTGTATAGAAAACATAAGATGCTATCTATGGAAATGAAAGAAATATTGGTTTGAATCCTTTATAGATGAGCCAGCCATACATCAAATAATCTTTTCAGCATCAAGGCTTCATCTAATGCCCTCCTCTCTCCTCACCAATACTCAGCTATGTGGGAGGTAGAGCAGGAGGATCAAGTAAAATTGGTGTCTGTTCAAAGCATGAATCCAATTTCAGTGCAATTTCAGACTGGTAGGTGAGAGGATCTTAAAGAACTCCTTCGGAGTTGGTTCTAAATTTAGACCTATTTTGACCTGTTGAAATTAGTGGGACTAAAGTTAGTTATGGCTGTTAGAATGATTATGATCCAAATACATAATCAGCAGCATTTGCACAATGTCACTCAAATAGTAGCGATTCACAGTCTACTAGTGTTGGACCAGACTGTACCCCTCCCCACTTTCTTCAGGGAGTATGAAAATGATCTATAGAAATAAAAATGTAATGTTCATTTGTGGGATTAACAGAACTCAAAAACCACTGGGGGAATTGACACCAAATTTGGACACAAGACACCTAACAACCCAATGTACGCCTTTCACTAAAAAAAATGATTTTGTCATTTGGGAGTTGTAGTTGCTGGGATTTATAGCTCAGCTACAATCAAAGAGCATTTTGAACTCCACCAATGATGGAATTGAACCAATCTTGGCATATAGGACTCCCATGACTAACAGAAAACACTAGAAGGGTTTGTTGGCCATTGACCACCTTGAGTTTGGGAGTTGTAGTTTACCTACATTCAGACTCAAACAACGATGGATCTAGGCCAAACTTGGCACGAATATTCCACGTGCCCGAATATGAACACAGATGGAGTTTGGGGGAAATAGACCTTGACATTTGGGAGTTGTAGCTACTGGGATTTATAGTTCACCTACAAACAAAAAGCATTCTGAACCCCACCAATGACAGAATTGGGGCAGAGTTCCCATGCAGAACCTCCTTGACCAACAGAAAATACTCAAGGCCATCCAGTCCAATTCCCTTCACCAGGGCAAGAAAACGTAATCAAAGCCCTCCCGACAAAGAGCCATAGATATAGATGGATATATATGGTTCACACACACAGATACAGTATCATTGATTTGAAAGGGACCCCTAAAGAAGGACAATTATATATTGCATGTTCCAGAGTAGGCAAACCAGACAATCTCTACATCAACACTGACAAAGAAGCAGCAAAAAATACTGTTTATCCACAAGCAGAAAGACATTACATATATTAGAAACCAACACTCTCTGATTACTTTATTTTCCAGATCACCAGACTGGGCCACAGCAATGTGTGGCAGGGGACGGCTAGTCTATAGAAATAAAAATGTAATGTTTGTTTGTGGGATTAACATAACTCAAAAACCACTGGATGAATTGACACCAAATTTGGACACAATACACCTATTAGGCCAACAAGTGGCCATCACTCATAAAAACACTGAAAAACAAAGCAGAAGAAACTTTAAAAGTCAAAAAACAAAAAATACATCACAACACATGCGCAAAACCACATATGTACATGCAAACATGCATATATACACATATACACAAATATATACACTCACAAAACATATATACACAGACTGGGCCACAGCAACGCATGGCAGGGGATGGCTGGTTAAACATAATTTCAAAGTAGCAAAATCTTGATATATTATGCATTTGAGCTTTTTTTTTTTTTAAATCACAACTTTATGTTTCAAGATTTAGTATATATAAACTGCTGTGTTTGGAACCAGTGTCAGAGAATTAAGTTTGATTCAGCTCAGTGAAATCAATGAACTTAAGTACATGTTATGCTATAAAGCTCTGTGTAAATCTGATAATAAGTTATGGCTTTACTTTTGTACCTAAATTAAACCCGAGATTGCATGACAAGAGTCTGTGAACTGTTTAACCAATACCTTTTAGTTTGGCTGCATAGTGCTTCCTACTGCAGTACGAGGATGCTGTATTTCATCTGGCAGCTATTTGAAATTATAAATTGTTGGGTTGCTGTGGGTTTTCCAGGCTGTATGGCCATGTTTCAGAAGCATTATCTCCTGATGTTTCGCCCACATCTATGGCAGGCATCCTCAGAGGTCGTGAGGTTTGTTGGAAACTAGGCACGTCAGGTTTATATATCTGTGGAAGGTCCAGGGTGGGAGAAAGAACTCTTGTCTGCTTGAGGCAAGTGTGAATGTTGCATTTGGCTCAAGCAGACAAGAGTTCTTTCTCCCACTTTGGATATTCCACAAATATATAAACCTCACTTGCCTAGTTTCCAGCAGACCTCAAGGAGGTTCTGCATGGGAACTCTGCCCCAATTCTGTCATTGGTGGGGTTCAGAATGCTCTGAGGATGCCTGCCATAGATGTGGGTGAAACGTCAGAAGATAATTCTTCTGGAACATGGCCATATAGCTCGGAAAACTCACAGCAACTCAGTGATTCTGGCTATGAAATCCTTCAACAACATATTTTAAATTGTTGTTTGCAATTCCTGTATAAATTAGAATAGACATTAAAGGAATTAATATTCCCAATGATGAAGATTTTTTCCTCTCTCACAATGGAATTTCCTCAGAAATATTACTCAGCAATTGGACTTGCAAATCAAGCCTGTGGTTCTCTTCTATTTTTTTTTGTTACAGACCCTAAATTGGGTCTTCTTAGATCCACATTGCGGGAGCACGAAAGGAAGGAGACAGTCCCAATGAAAGATAAAAAAAAACAAGGTTTTATTCTAGTTTCTTCATGAAGAAGACGGACAGCCAGGCAAAATACACAGATGCTATCCTTCAAGTGACTGTCGTGTCCCTTTGGCTTTTGACCACCAAATATATAACCTCAAGTAAACAAGAACATTTTTTGTCATGGAAAGTACTCTCTTTCCAGCCCCCTCTCTTGGCCTTTTGATGGAAAGTACCTTCTTGTACATGCGGCCTCTGTGCTTCAAAAACAACCTTTGAAGTTAACCACAACACATCCTGTGTAAGAAAAGTACCTCTACATGTCACATCTTGTTTCTTAAAAACATTTTCTTCCGTGCTGCTCTTTTTCTACAGAGAAAGGGTATGTCTCTCTTTTGCTGTTAATTTCATTCAAAGCACCTTACTTAATTTCACTCAGAGACCCTTGAAGCCTCCTTCAATTTATTTATTTATCATTTCAAATATTTGTAGCCTGCCCTTCTCAACCCCCCGGGGAAGGGACTCAGGGCTTCTTCCAGCCTGCAACAATTCGATGCCTCCAATGTGCACATAATAAAATACACAATAAAATCCAATAATTACATGCATTTAGAACATTAAATCACATTAATTAATTAAAATCTGTTTCAATAACAGCCTGGTGGTCTTATCTGAGCCGAATTCTGTAGAGACTCCATCAAGGATGTCCACAGTCCATTTCCATAGCAATTGCCATCATTGTCACTGTCATTGTCAGCAAAATTACCCGAAGGCCTGGTCCAACATCTACATTTTTAACTTCTTTCTAAAAGAAAGGAGGGATGTCGATAATCTAATTTCACCGGGGAGTTAATTCCACAGGCAGGGGGCCACCACTGAGAAGGCCCTGTCCCTCGCCCCCACCAAGCGAGTTTGTGACAGAGGCAGGGCCGTAAGCAGGGCTTCCCCAGAAGATTTTAAACTCTGAGATGGGACGTAGAAGGAGATACGTTCAGACAGTTACGCTGGGCCGAACCATCTAATGAGCAATCACAAAACAAAGATCTTTAAATGCAAGATATGCCATTCAAAGCACATGCCATAACAATCAGAAGACTTCTATCCTTTGAAGGAGTATCCCTCTTTTCAATGTGTACTAAATTTATTGACTCTTTTGACCCTGCGGTAGTGACATTAAACTATATTTTCATACCTGGGGAGTCTTTGCCCTGCCATATATTTTGGATTAAGCTCCCAGAATCAAAATAGCCAAAGACAAGGAATGGGTGCATGTCTTGTACAAAAACGTATGGAGGAAGCCAGGCATGTAGCCGGGGAGGGGGTGTGTGTGAAATTCTCATGGTGGTCCGCGAGAAGGCTTTACTGGTGCATTATTTAAATTGTTATGTTTATTCATATCATGATCTGATCACCATACTCAATATATCCCATATGCATGGGGGTATTGGGGTAACAAAACAAAATGTTTGCTAGGGTAGATCCTCCTTCACTCAGACTCAGCCCCCCCCCCCCCCGAATCAAAATCCTGGCTACGGGCTTGGAGGGAGCAAAGTCCCTCACCCCAACACAGCTAATGAAAATCTGCTATGAAAGAGCTAGTTCAAATTTCCATGAAGCATTCTACTTTGTTATATTTAGTGGGTATTTTTCTTTGAGTTTAATAAAGAATGAGTGCTTAGAATTCTGGAGTAGTATTAGTGGATCCCATGCTGTTCCGCAACATCTGTTAGAAGGGACCACATGGGTGAAGATAGGAATCTTTGGCTTGCTAACTTCACTGTCATTTAGGGAGTGATGATGTTAATTTAGAAAGTCATCATGTATTTTCCTGATGTACATGATTCCTCTTAAGGAAAGTTATTATGAAATGGTGTGTGATCCAAATGAGGCTAGCTGTATTATTATGCACAGGGAAGCAGCCACCTTTGCTAACAGGTTTTGGCTGACATGAAAGGATAGCAAGTTGTTAGCTATTTAATTTGTTGTGTTTTTACTGCCAGAAATGGGGTTAAGTGCTTGAGCAAGTGTTTCCCTTATCTTTCACAATATCTTGCTTGGTTTTGAACAATACATACTTGATTACCAGATCCAGCTACTCCAGTAGGTTTCAACCTGTGGGTCCCCAGGTGTTTTGGTCTACAACTCCCAGAAATCCCAGCCAGTTTACCAGCTGTTAGGATTTCATAGAATCATAGAATCATAGAGTTGGAAGAGACCTCATGGGCCATCCAGTCCAACCCCCTGCCAAGAAGCAGGAATATTGCATTCAAAGCATCCCTGACAGATGGCCATCCAGCCTCTTTTTAAAAGCTTCCAAAGAAGGAGCCTCCATCACACTCTGGGACAGAGAGTTCCACTGCTGAACGGCTCTCACAGTCAGGAAGTTTCTGGGAGTTGAAGGTCAAAACATCTGGAGTATCACAGGTTGAGAACCACTGGGCTATCCCCTCACCATATGAATAACTCTTGAGGCTGGTTGTAATCTTAGACAAATTATTGCTAGATTTATGTAGTCTGGATGGAGCACCACTGAGCTACCCCCTCACCATATGAAAAATCTTGAGGTTGGTTGTAACGCTTAGACAAATTATTGCTAGATTGATTTAGTCTGGGTGTTAGAGTTAACAAACTTTGTATGGCTATACTCGTCAATTGCTCCTTTTTTGTTTGCAGAACTTGTTTGTTTGCTTTACTACACTCTTTCTTTCTTCTTGTACTACTCTAAAGTGCAGCCATTTACTCTGTCCTCCCTCTTCTAAGCCATATATTTGATTATGCAGACGTATTGCAACTAAAGCTACTTCATGTGCTTTTTAGGGCTGGGCGGTTTCGTTTCGTTAATTCATAATTCGTTAATAATTCGTTAATTTTCTTGATTACGAAGCGATAACAAACCATTCTGGAGCAATTTTTTTAAAAAACGAATTTTTAAATACGTTTTGTAAATGCTTTGTAATTCTTTATGTATTCGTTTCGTTATCGTTTTGAGGTCGTTTCGTTATTATTTCCGCATGTCTGGGGCAAGTTTTATAGTTGTTTTTTGTTTAATTAGTGAAAAAAAATTATAATATCACACCAACAGTCAACAACAGAGGGAGAGGGAAGCTTCAGAAGTTCCCCCTGTCCCATTTGGAGGTTTTTTAGCGTATTTCGCGGTCGCGTCCGCCATTAACGAATCGATTCGTTATTGTTTCGGAAATCGTTTCGTTAATGTTTTGTAATTTTTTCACATTTACGAAATTTCGTAAATATCGAACTTTTTAAAAGGAAAATTTTGTAATTATTTTAAATAACGAAATGCAAAAACCCCCAAAAAACGAATCGATTTTAGAAACAAATTTTTCCGTTGTTACCCAGGCCTAGTGCTTTTACAAGTAAGATCTAGCTTATTTCTTTTCTCTGTCAGAACCTGTGTTTGTGGTTGTGGGTTTGGGTGTTGCCAATGTACTGTTCTCCTTGAGTGAACCAGTGCTGTCCCTCACAATTCCAACTCTGGGGAGGGATGAACATCTGCTGCTTGAATTATGGAACTGAGAAAGAGCAGCCACCCTTCCACTGCTGCCACCTATATACATCCTAAAAGAGTCTCTTGATGTCAGGTTCACTTTCCCAAAATTTCTTTAATGACCTTATCAGATGACCCTTTGTAAAGTGGGGGATAGCAGATAAAATCATGGGGCAGCTTAGGGAACTGTGTTGAAGTCTGTGCCATCCCTTCCCATGATGTTTCCCACTATCCCCTGCTTTCTCTTCAGTTCCTCTGCCTTTTTTGTATAAGGAGCCTGAGCCAGAAGTTGCCCTGAATCATGTGAGGGGCTCCAGGGGACACCATGCTGGTGGGGAGAAGACACTTCTTTGCCTTCATCTGATGAGGTTGTAGGTGGTGCAAACAGTTATGAAGGATGGTGATGGGAGGGGGAGAACAGACCAGAGGAATATTGGATGGACACATGGATGGAGGATTTATTCATTTCATTTGTATCCCACCTTTATTTATTTAGTTACTGAATTATTAACTGCATTTCTATACCGCTTTTCTCACACCTGGGGGGACTCAAAGTAGTTTACAACAAAATAAATGGCAAATTCATTGCCTCACATATATTATTATTATTATTATTATTATTATTATTATTATTATTACTATTATTACTACTATTATTATTATTTATTGTTTACAACATTTATATGCCGCCCTTCTCACCCCAAAGGGGACTCAGAGTGGCATACATACAATACATTATATTATTAGCATAGTACAATATCAATATTCTATATTACTATATTGTACTATACCATTATATTGTAATATTATTAGTAATATTACATGTAATATAAAATATATTAATGATAATATCATATTATTAGTATTAGTATTACATTGCATTACATTATATTATAAATATTATATGTATATACAATATATTATATTATATTGTATTATATTATATTATATTATATTATTAGCATAGCACAGGAGACAAGGTGGAACTGTCCCCTGGCCCCTCTCTCTCTTCACTCTGTCCCAGAGCAGCAGTTGGTGCTGGGTGGAGGGGTCCCCAACTGATGACATATGCAGGAGACAAGATGGAATTATCCCCTGCCCCCCCCCCCCATCTATCTAATCTTTATCTATTACATATCTAAATCAATAGCACATAAATGTAGATTAAAACCATTAAAACTATAAAAACATCAAACACAGACATAAACATGAAACATATTATTGTTGCAATTAACAATGTTAAGTGTTAACCTCTTCTCTCCCCCCACCTCTCTTTTCATAGCATTTCAGCCCTTCATTTTTATATCCTCCCTTGCTCCCCCCCCCCATCCCACAAGACACAATGTTCTTTAGGTACAGATTGAATACAGAACGAGGAGGGTAAAAAATGTCCTGGGTATTTTGGGGGGATGGTAAATGTGATATGAGGTTCTTGAGGGGTGGGTGGGGGGAAGTCTTATCTGATGCTGGCAGTAGGCTACTGATCAGTTTGGTAAAAGTCCAGAGGAACATAGATTTTATCAGTTGTGGTATCATAAGACTGAGGATGGTGTGTGTGTGTGTGTGTGTGGGGGGGGGGTGCCCCCGAGAAGAGTTGGTGTGTAGGCTGCACCTTCCACTTTGGAAGAGCTGAAGTCTCCTGCCCTCCTTTTCACCTCCTCCTTGCCGGTCCCATCAGGTGAGATTGCACAGCGCTGTGGGGGCCACAACCAGTATGTTTGAAGAGACTGGCCCCAGGCAGACGTTCTAAAGTAAAGTTCTCACCCTCTGGATGCCTCTGCTGTCCAGCAAAGCAGGCTCTGGTCCAGTGATGGCTTTTTATCTGCTACTGGCTTCAGGTAAAATAACCATTGAAGTAGGCAACAATGTGACTAAAATAAATAATAATTAAAAAACAGCCAGTAGAGCTATTAAAATGACTTATCAGTAAAGACTCAAAATAGTGAGAAGCTGAGTTTGAAGAGCTGGTGGTTGTTTTTAAACCTTTTCCTAAAAGCCATAAGAATGTGAACTGGCTGCAGCTCTAAGAGGCATTTATCTAACTGTCTGGAAAGAGTAATCAATCTAGTAGCTATCAAGTGGCCCTTGACAGGCAGTGAAGTTCTTAAGAGGGATTTCTCTCTTATGGCCTTTTTACACGACACAGTTATAACATATAATACCTGATCATACTGATGAGCACCCTCCCTTGTCCCGTTTCACCGGCAATCACCTTCGAAATGGAAGGCGCATGTGGCACCTCACGGCAAGCCATGCACCCTCCTGTCATGTATCATGTTCTGCAGTTGATGATGGTTGGTGGTGGCAGGCCTAGCAGTTCATGATAGAAGGGTTAATGTAAGTCTTAGTTCTAAAGATTGAGTAATCTGTTAAGTAAGAGTTAATGGGTGAAAGCAATTAAGGGGCATTCAAGAGATTGGTTGCAGCTGGGTGTTTCTAGATATAAAGAGCTAGCCTTAGGATAGATCTTTGGGAGAAAAGTATTTGCTTTATTTTGGTGGTAGATGTTGCTGGTTTCCCCCCAGGTTTGTGGATTTTTGATATCCTGACCTGTATCCTGTACTCTTGGAACCCTGGAACCTTGAATCTTTGGACTGGCTTTTGACTACGGTATAGACTCTTGACCCCTGGACTTTGCTTATTGAACCCTCGGCATTTGACCACTGGACTTTTGACTATGCTGTTATCTTGAACCTGCAACAGTGTTTGCTGTCAGTTTTTGTTTTATATTCTGTGGCTGAGTGATATCTTTATGTTTTGGACTATTAAAACAGTCAGAAAGTAAATGCTGTTTTAATTAATTGTTTAACACCAACTGGGTGTTTGTTTGGTTCATCTCTACCTGAATAAGGCAAAGCCCTGGCATCGTGACATATCCCTCCTTCCCCTATCACATGAGGGCATCGGGACAAGGAATGTTGGCACCCTGTTGCTTGACCCATCACACAAGGGAGAGCGTGGCAAGGCGTGTTGCCGCATTGTTGTTTCCTCCATCAGATGGAGAAAGCCTAAGAACCATGGAGCTATCCAAAACATAGAAGACTCACCATGGTGGCAAGGAAGCTTCTTAAAATGCTTCCTCGTCGCTTTAGCCATCGATGGGGTGGAGCCATGGCCTGTGTCATTTGATGGCATTTGTCAGGATCTGTGACCAAAGAGGAACCCCAGTGTGGTAAGGGGCCAACTCCCACCCCCATGTGATGAGGTGGTAAGATTCCACTTTAAGTGCCATGGCAACATCCTATGAAATCTGAGATTTAGGGAAAGGTACCGACCTTTGAGTATCCCAAAGAAAATGCTATGGAATCTATGGGGTTACCACAAGTTGACAGGGGATTTGAAGATACATGCTCACACATTTAGAATTCTCAGGGAGCTCACCAAAACTCATCAAAACTAGAGAGATTTCACTCTTCCAATACTGGCTCCTACACCATTGTAGTGTATTTATTGCTCTGCTCATGAGATGAATGTGTTGGATGACTAATTAGTTAAAATGATGAAGTGTAAATTGTGTGTTCTTTCTAGGGATTGCTCTTATACTATGATCTTATTGAATCAACATTTGAGAAGACAAAGCTGCCAAGCCGAAGAGTCGATGCTTTAGATCATTTTCAAAAATGCTTTGCCATTTTAAAACTACACAAGGAAAGAGTGAACCAGGGGACTTCCTTTTCACCAGTGGCTTCTACTGTGGAAGAAATCAAAGATTGGAAAGCAATTCGGGTGGATCTGGTTGTAAGCCCTTTTGAACAACATGCATTTGCTCTCTTGGGATGGACAGGATCCAGGGTAAGTCATCTCAATTTGGTTTTTTTTTGGAAAAGCAAACTTAATTTTGATATTGCAACAGAGTACGCAATTTCATATATCTGAAGAAACATCTTTTTCTTTCTTTATTGAATATTTTCTAATACAATAAAAGATCAGAAACAAAGAAAAGGAAGGAAAAATAATAAAGAGAAAACAAGAATAACAAAGAACAATAAGAAAGGAATTTTCTTTTGATTTCCAATTTTCCTAACTAAGATTATACATGACTATACAAAGTAGCTTCTCTGGTTATAATTGCTATCCATGTACTTCTTCAGCTTTTCCAAATTAGCTAATAATTATCACAATCAGGCTCTTTCCCATGTGGCCACCGAGGAGCAGCCACGACGGAGCCGAAGGTGATTGATGATTGGGACCACTTGCTTGGTTGCTTGGTGGCCATTGTGGCTAAACAAGTCATATTAGGGCACAAGGTTGTGGTTGTGAAGGTATTAACATATCTGGCAACTTTTACTGCAACAAATTTAAATACCTTGCTTTTCTGCGCAAGTGTACGAACACCAAGCCCTTACCACTTCCGTGCCCCCAGCCGAATCTTCTGGAGAACAGTGCGTGGAATGCTCCCACACAAGACCAAACGTGGTCAGGCTGCCATGGAGAGGCTGAAGGTTTTTGATGGCATTCCCCCTCTTTATGACAATCACAAGAGGATGGTGGTCCCAGCAGCTGTGAAAGTGGTCCGCCTTAAGCCCACATGCAAGTTTGCTTATTTGGGTCGCCTTGCCCATGAAGTTGGGTGGAAGTACCAGGCTGTCACAGCCACCCTGGAGGAAAAGTGCAAACAGAAGTCCAAACTCCCTTATGCAAAGAAAACGCAACTGATGAAACTCTGGAAACAGGCAGAGAAAAATGTGGAGCCCAAAATTGCAAAATACACAGACATTCTGAAGCAGTATGGCATCCTGGTTTAAATCAACTGCTATGCTTAGTTCACAATAAAGAAAAAAATTGCATTTAAAAAAAAAAAATCAAAATCTGTAGTTAATATTTATTATTATTCTTTGCAAATGGCCAATTAAAGTTTCACGGTCTTTCCAAAATGTCACTACTGATTTTTTTTTTCTAATCAAAGTTGTTAATTTGTCCATTTTGGCTAAAGCTCTAGAATACTAAAGTTACCCAATATGCTTGGCAGAGGTTTGAACCCATATCTTCCCAGTTTCAGTCTTATATGCCAGAAATGACAAATGCACTGGGTGCAGGACCTTTTTTTTTTATCCTTACTCGCCATTTGAGCCATTAAGCCATTTCAGCAAATTGGAATAATACTGATGCTGATGTTGTTGTTGATCATTTACCATTTATATCCTGCCTTTTCCATAGCCGCTTAACAACAGTTAAAACAAACATAGCTAAAAAGTTGAAAATGTAATTCCACTATCAGAAAAAAATAGAAAATGATGGGAATCACAGGTCAATCACCTTTAAAGATCTGCAGATTTTCCATTGCTGCTTTGAGCTGTTACCATCCAGCACTTTGCTAATTTCTGTACTTGCTGAAAAAGTGCAAACACCTAAGCTTTTTTGACTCAGACAAATTGTGCACGTCACAAGCAAATGGAGTCCAGTATGTGTTTAAATTAAACCATCTCTTCTTATAAAACTATAACAATCAGCAAGGCAGTTAGTATCAGACAAAGCTAATGTGATGTAGTATTGCATGTCAAAAAACAGTCCCCCTGGGTGAGCATCCATTATGGAAGTCGTATGAACTGGAGGCTACCTTCATTATAGAGAAGAAGGTAATGTATGATTGCAATTTCATATTTCTTAATGTTATCTGTACAGCAATAGGGACCTGACAGACAGCCTTGTAAATGGTGACTCTGCCTTAATGCCAGTTTTAAAGGATCAGTCTTCCTCCAGTGTTTTAAAGGCACGGAAATTGGGGCAAACCTGTTGCATGCACTAATTTCAAGTTCAAGAAGACTGTTTCAGTACTAGTCTTCAATAAGTTGAATGCTATGAATATTACACACACACACCCCACTGAAAACAGAATTACTTGTTAAAGAATATAATTTTTTTTAGTGAATTCAGATATTCACTTTGCTTTGTGATTGTAACTTAGAGACTTTTATGTGTGTGCAGCAATTTGAACGGGATCTGCAGAGATATGCCACCCATGAAAAGAAAATGATGTTGGATAACCATGCTTTGTACGATAAAACGAAGGTATTGTCCTTGGGTATTGTTATCAAACTTCCTTTCTATTGAGAGCTATCTGTTTTGGCTTCAGTTTGTCACTCATATCACACAATAACATCAAATCCTTTCAGCAGAACACAATTCTCAAAACCTCTCACAATTGCAAATAGACCTCTTATTGCTCAGTTAATTGAAGGTCACTTAGCAATTACCTTGAAATATTTCATATTATTTCTCAGCAGTGTACAAAAAGTATACAACGTAAACTGTAATTTTAAATTATATTTGCAGACACAGTGAGCATATCTTGCTTGCTTAGACAAAGGATATCTCATTTTCCTTACCTACTTCTGGAACACAGATGGTAAATGCATTCCAGATATTTTTACTTAGCTAATAAGGGCAACCGTGAAGAATGATAGGACAACTATTCTTCTCAGGCCCCATCTATACTGCCATATATTGCAGTTTGAAAGTGCATTATATTTTCAGTGTAGACTCATATAATGCTGTTTAACTGAAGGCTGAAGAGCAGAGACATCACACTGGCAACAAAGATCCTCATAGTCAAAGCAATGGTATTCCCCGTAGTCACCTTCCATAAGGAAGCCTGAGTGAAAGAAGATAGACACTTTTGAACTTAATTTATTTGTTGTGTCAGAGCAACCAGTCCATTATATTACATTTCTAACAGAACAAAGCAAACAAACAGACAAAATACAAAACTTGTGAGTTTGGTGGTTGGTTAAATGTCCTTTGACCAGTATCTGGCCACCTGAAGTGCTTCCGGTGTTGCTGCAAGAAGGTCCTCCATGGCGCATGTGGCAGGGCTCAGGCTGCACTGCAGCAGGTGGTCAGTGGTTTGCCCCTCTCCACACTCGCATGTCAAGGACTCCACTTTGTAGCCCCATTTCTGAAGGTTGGCTCTGCATCTCATGGTGCCAGAGCGCAGTCTGTTCAGTGCCTTCCAGGTCGCCCAGTCCTCTGTGTGCCCAGGGGGGAGTCTCTCATTTGGTATCAACCATTGGTTGAGGTTCTGGGTTTGAGCCTGCCACTTTTGGACTCTCGCTTGCTGAGGTGTTCCAGCGAGTGTCTCTGTAGATCTTAGAAAACTATTTCTTGACTTAAGTCATTGACGTGCTGGCTGATACCCAAACAGGGGATGAGCTGGAGATGTCTCTGCCTTGGTCCTTTCACTATTGGCTGCTACTTCCTGGTGGATGTCAGGTGGTGCAATACCGGCTAGGCAGTGTAATTTCTCCAGTGGTGTAGGGTGCAGACACCCCGTGATAATGCGGCCAGCATGCAAACTTTTGAACTGTGGTGTTGGAGGAATGTTCTGAGAGTACCTTGGACCGCCAGAAGATCTACTTCAGGAAATAAAGCCCGACTGCTCATGGGAGGGAAGGATATTAGAGGCAAAGATGAAGTCCTTTGGCCACATCATGAGAAGACAGGGAAGCTTTAGAGAAGACAATGATGTACATGTATCAAATTAGACTCAGATTTCACTGTGCTTATATGGAGAAAGTTGGTAGGTGACCAGAAAGTATACACACTTATCCTTCAATCTTTGGAGATACAACTACAAAAGATAGCTGAGATGGTCTCCCATCCCACCTCTCAACACGTCAGTGAGTACAGCTGCCCTGGGCATCTGGCAGGTAGCAGCCTACTTCTTCTTGCCTTCCACCCACCCTGCATGCATGTTTGGTTTTTTGATTTGGCTACCATTAGTTCTGTTATTGTTAGTTCATCACAACTTCAGTTGGCATGTGGCATGGGCCCTGGATCTGGTATCCTTCACACACGCATCCCCAGCAGAAGGGGTGGGGGGACGTTTGGTGCTTAGTATTTTAGCCCAGTATTGTTCCAGATGGATGGATGGCATCCTTGAAGTGACTGGACTGACCTTGAAGGAGCTGAGGATGGTGACGGCCGACAGGGAGCTCTGGCGTGGGCTGGTCCATGAGGTCACGAAGAGTCGGAGATGACTGAACGACTGAACAACAACAAATTGTTCCAGTGGCATCCGGACATGTTTGGCGGTATTGGCCAGAACCCATGCCAGGCAGCCTGTTGTGACTCAGTGGAACCATAGACACAGACTGATAGTGTTGTGACTCACTTGGGGTCTGAATCCTATCAACCTCTGACGAGGATGATAGGATTCAGGCTCACAATCAGGTTAAAAACGTTCCTGTTGTCGACAATGAGGAACAGGGCGTCCAAGTTCAGTTTCCCACAGCAGGGAATCATGTTTTTGATACTGAAACTAGCCAGGTGCAAATTGACTCAGAAAAGGAGGACAGTTCTCAGCCTGATAGGAGGCAGGAAGGTAACCAGGCTGACACTAATGTAGTTGTATCTCCAGAGATTGAAGGATAAGTGTGTGTACTTTCTGGTCACCTACCAACTTTCTCCATATAAGCACAGTGAAATCTGAGTCTAATTTGATACAAGTACAATTTATGACAAACATCTTAGGAGCTTAGGAGATCATTTCACGTGCTGTCCTCCTTGCTGCTATTATTATTATTATTATTATTATTATTAGAAACACAATGAGATGAGTCCACAGCAAACAAGATCACTCTGCTGGCTGTTGTATTGGATCACATATCGGACACTTCCCAAGTGTTTAGGTCTGTGTGATATCTCAGCAAAAAATGCATGCAGATCCCCTAAGGTGGCCTTCTGCAGCTGGCAGATGGTAATTTTGTCAGCGCCGACTGTGTTTAAGTGCAGGCCAAGGTCTTTAGGCACTGCACCTAGTGTGTCGATCACCACTGAGATCACCTTTACTGGCTTGTGCTAGAGTCTTTGCAGTATTATTATTATTATTATTATTATTATTATTATGTCTATTTATACCCCGCTTTTTCTCTCCACAAGAAGACTCAAAGTCTTGCTTGCTATGACAGCATCTAAGGCCATTTAACCTCTGCTGTTATTACTACTGGTCAATAATTTCGCAGACCTAGTGTTTTCTCCACTAGTGTTTTCTCCATACCTCTGAATGAAATGGTTCTTATAGTCACAGTCAAATTTTATAAAGCCAGCAATTGGAAATAACGTCATGTAAATGGGGTTTTAAAAACAACCAAAGCTTTGTCATTGAAATAATTTGTTTGATTAACAGTTTTCAAACTGACACTGATGCTTAAGAGGAGAAAAATATCCCATATTTCATCTTTCTGGTTTCTTTAATTTCCCAGAGGAATATACCAAACAAGCTTTATTGACCTTGAAAAGAGAAGATTAGCTGACACCAACATAATTATGGAAGGCTCATCTAAAGAAATGGGGTGTAATCTCATGGCAATAATCCAAAAGATGAACTGGAGCCTTATGATGCTATTCTTTTTTCTTAATGAATGTTAGACTATCCCAAAACTGTATTTATTGATTTAAAAAATCTCTAAATTGCCCTTACTCCGAAGTACAGTAAAATTTAGAATACAATAGAGCACTTCTAAAATCAAATAACTGACTTGACATAATAACCTAATTTCAACCAGCTAGGTAATAGTTAGTAATAAGGGAGCCAAGCTAACTTCAGTGGGAAGAAGTCCTTCAGGCGAATGTACATGGAACAATGCTTCAGATATGGAATGTAAGCTCTAGGCAAGTTCATATAGAAGGATGAGGTTTCCCAGATATCCTGGTTCAAAGCTTTGTAAGTGAGAAACTTAATTTGAGGTTAGAAGGACATTATTTTGTCGGATGCATTAACTTCTTTCTTTGTGAATGATGACCTCACAGGATCTACAGCTTGTTTGTATCCTCATACAGAAATGCTCTTTGCTTCCCCTTTTCCCTGGGTTTGTGGAGCTGTAGTCCTAGGAAATAATGTTTTTGAGCTCTGAATTGAGACTGTTTCAGAGCAGGACCTCCCTAGAAGATTAAGATCTTCCGGGGAGGTCCTGCTCTTGGCCCCACCAGCCTCATAGGTGTGGCTGATGCGGACGAGGGACAAGGCCTTCTTGGTGGTGGCCCCACGGCTGTGGAACTCCCTCCTGAGTGAAATCAGGTCAGCCCCCTCCCTCCTGACCTTTTAGAGACAACTAAAGACCTGGCTGTGGAACCAAGCGTTTAGCCCATCATAGGAATATTTAAAGTTAAAGCAAAAGTTGAAAGTGCAGTGACCCAGGACTGTTTACAGACAACGGCTATGTCTTTGTGTGATATGTGATGTTATTTTATGTGATGTGTTTAATAATTATTACTGTTTTATCAGAGGGGTGTCAATTTCGATGTTTGAAAGCATCGAATTGTTGCGAACACTGTTAATCATCCTGAGTCCCCTTTGGGGCTGAGAAGGATGGTATACAAATACCACCACCACCACCAATAATAATAATAATAATAATAATAATAATAATAATAATAATGAAATATTTCTCACTCACATATTCCCAGACACAGCATTAGAATATTTTTACTCAATAAACAATTTTGAGGAACATTTCTCTAGTCCGGATATCCATAACAGCCTTTAAACCACCTCATTGTAATGTGAAGTCACCCAGAAAAAAATAATGTGAGTAATTAACATAGCTCTTTTCTTATAAGCTAGTAGCAGGGCTGCTCATGTATGACATGTGATAAATGCATTAAATTCCAGTAATGTTCCCGTAATGAATATTGTTTTAAAAAGCACCTCTCTTACAGGCTTGAGGCTATTTTAAAAACTTACTGAAGTAAAACAACAACATATTAGTCCTCCGTTCTGTAAAACCAAATATGACAAAGAGTAGATTAAGTTATTTCTATTGCTAAATTGTTAATAAAGAGAGGAAAATGTTAGAAAATTGATAGAAATGAGCGTCGCTTTGTACATTCTCAATCCCATTGTCTCTCCTCACTGAAAAATGCTGTTTTTTCCCAATGTGTGGTAAAGCCCGATGCTTTTTGAAAATGTGCAGAATTACAGCAGTTTGACACCATATTAATTGTCATGGCTCAATGCCATGCAATTCTGGGATTTGTAATTTGGTAAGGTATGTATCGTTCTCTGTTAGAGAGCTCTGGTGCCACAACAAACTACAAATCCCAGGATTCTATAGAATGGAGCTGTGGCAGTTAAAGTGGTGTAAGTCTACAATAATTCTGCAGCCTGGATTGTAAGTGCGTGTAGCTAACATATTCATTTCCCTAAAGTGCCTGAAGTAGTGTCATTCTGAACCATTGTGAGATTAGAAATGGGGAAGCCTGGAAAAAAACCAGAAAAAAATTGGACCTCCCCCTTTTTTCCTATAGCCATTTTTCTTGGAAAAATGGGGGGGGGGGGAGGGCGGAAGCAAAAAGTCTCAGAAATCTTTCATTAAGGTCTTTATGCTGTCGCACGCTGGGCCTGTGCATCAGACTGTAGACAGGACATAAATTCCGTGTGCCCAACGGGACGCCGGGGCTGCCTCAGATTAAAGGCCTTTGGATTTCCTTAAAACACAGTCTCTAGAATGCTTAAAGGTTCAACGAAGTTCTTTATTGATGAAAAGAAACAGGTAGTTTAAAGCTTTCTTAACAGTCTATTGGCTCTCTCAATCTTGTCCACAGGGAACAGGCACTATCTTCATAACTGTATACTAACTAATGGGGAAATCCTTCACTTCTAATCTGGGCAGTCTTTCTTTGCCTCTGTTGGCGTGGAGCCCCTGCACCCGGTACCAACTGCTTCTGGCTTCCGTGAGAGACCCTTACCAAGCAGAGCTTTGTAGACTTCCAGGGGAAAAGAATTCAGTCTTCCGTGATGGCTGACTGAAGTCCCTCAGCAGAGGAGCTGTAAGGCTGGATGATCCTCGACCAAGCTGTGGGCTGTATAACCCTGGCCAAGCTGTAGAAGATGAAGCTTTCTATAGGAGCTCTTGGTATTATGTCCTGCATGGAAAGCTTCTCTGTGTGGACTGACCAAAAAAGGCTCCTATTCCCTCCAAAACCCCAAAAAGGGGGCGGGACCAGGGAACCTAACTATAATTGACAGGTGGCTTGCCCTATGATTGCAGCCAAAAGAAGCCATTTATCTGCAGAGTCCCTGAAACTTAGGACTATAACAAACATTCAATGCAAAGCAAACAAAATTGGAGCTCCTGGTACAGCTGTACCTGCACAGTCTTCATGTCATATACTTTGAAATCCATGTCATAAATTTATTATTTATCAATGAAAAAGAACATAATATACACATTTTTCAATTTTTCTGGAAAAAATGGCTTTTTAGGAAAAAAAACGGGGGGGGGGGGGAGGGGAAAACTGTTTTTCCCCAATTTTTCTGGTTTCTTTTTCCAGGCCTTCCCATCTGTATGTGAGATATTTACTGTAAAACATGATTAAATTAAGCATCTCAATGCTGCTGAATGCCACCACTTCAGGCCCATCAGCAGAAGAAATCGTCAATACAAAGATAATTTGACTGGGAAGCCTGAAATTGGATGTTGACCCTATATTTAAGTACAAACTTGGAAAAAATACTTTTGGTGATAACATTCATAGTCTTCTCAGGCACCATGTTGTAGTCCAAAGAAAGGTAATTTTTCCAAGCTCTGTGTTTTCATAAATCGCCTCTATTTTTCTTTAGTCTGGATAACTAGAGCACTCTTGAAACTACAGAGAATAATTGCATCTGAACACCTGGTGCCCTTCTAGCAGAGAAGGTCTCTGCAAAGCCCTTGCACTGTTTGGTGTGGAGGGCAATTCACTCATTAGAGATGATCTAATAATGCTTTTATTTAAGCCAGCATTTAGAAACATGGGAAGTTGTACAGAAAAGCCGTTTTGTCATTTCTTTGTTTTCAATGCTAAATTTTCAAATATAACTAAATCCATTATGGTATTTTAGCAAAAAAAAAATGCTTATGTGACACTAATACACCTTTGTCTTGATGTTTGAAAACCCTATTTTCAAAAGAATTGGATGTTAACAAAGGAGGCCATGATTAATACATGATTAAATAGCAGTCTACCCCGCCCCCCTTTTAAGGAGCTCCATCGGTTGCCATTCATCTTCTGGTCCCAATTCAAGGTGCAGGTTATCACCTTTGTTGTTGTATTGTCGAAGGCTTTCATGGCTGGAATCACTAGGTTCTTGTGGGTTTTTTCGGGCTATAGAGCCATGTTCTAGAGGCATTTCTCCTGACGTTTCGCCTGCATCTATGGCAAGCATCCTCAGAGGTTGTGAGGTCCTCACAACCTCTGAGGATGCTTGCCATAGATGCAGGCGAAACGTCAGGAGAAATGCCTCTAGAACATGGCTCTATAGCCCGAAAAAACCCACAAGAACCTACCTTTGTTGTTGTTCATTCATTCACTCGCTTCCGACTCTTCGTTACCTCATGGACCAGCCCACGCCAAAGCTCCCTGTTGGCCGTCACCACCCCCAGCTCCTTCAAGGTCAAGCCAGTCACTTCAAGGATGCCATCCATCCATCTTGCCCTTAGTTATCACCTATAAAGCCCTAAACGGTTCAGGACCCGCCTACCTTCATGACTGCATCTCCCTCTATAAACCTACACTAACTGTTCGATCCTCTGGGGAGGCCCTCCTCTCACTTCCACTCTCATCACAAGTACAACTTGTGGAGACGAAGGGGAGAGCCTTCTCTGTTGTGGCTCCTTGGCTCTGGAACTCACTACCTGGTGAGATTAGGCAAGCCCTGACATTGGCAGCTTTTAAGAAAGACCTAAAAACTTGGCTCTTCTGATATGCCTTCGGTGAGTGACTATATGTCCAATACACAGTCTGTTCCAACTACTGCTCCATCCTCATGAAGCACTCCCCCCCCCCCCCGCCCTTAATTAAGGCCTAACTCTATTGTTCCGGTCCTTTTGTGCCCCCCCCTAAGAAACCCATTCTCCCTCAGAAACACATTCTACATATCTCATCCAGGGTTTTATCAATTTTATTCCTAGTACATTTGGCCCGCCCACTGTGTTCTATTTCTCTATCATGTTATTTTGAAGCTATTAATTTTATTTTGTTATTTCATGTATTTATTTTGATGGTATTTTTGCTTCTTGTATTTTATTTTGCTGTACTGTAATTTTGGGCTTGGCCTTATGATAGCCGCCCCGAGTCCCCTTTGGGGAGATGGTGGCAGGGTATAAATAATAATAATAATAATAATAATAATAATAATAATAATTATTATTATTATTATTATTATTATTATGAACGACAGTTCTTTTGTAAACTCATCACACAAGAGAATTAATTTACTTTAAATCTGGTTTCTACTTCCTGCAGAATTCTGGGGTTTGTAGTTTAGTGAGGCTGTTAAAGACACCTCCCTAAACTACAAACCCCAGAATTCTGCAGGAGGCAGAAACCGGATTTAAAGTGGATTTATTCTCTGGTGTGATGAGGTTATAGTGTGTGCATGACTTTAAGTGGGTTTGGAAACTATAGGGATAAGACAACGGGATAAGGTTACTGTTCAAAATGATTTATATCGGAGGCCAGGCAGATTGGATTTTTAATGTTGGGAAGGGAGGGATGACATATTTAAGAAAACAAGTGGTTCTTGTTGCTTGTTTCATCAGCAAACAAAACAAAGCTCCATTCTTTTGAAATGCCAATGGCTGTTCGGCTCTTCCCTGTGGATGAGATATTTGGAATCACTGCTTCTCAAAACAGGATTAGAAAGGTCAGGAAGAAAGGGAGAGACAAGAATACCCTATAAAAGCAGGAGAGCTAGCTAACAACTTTCTGTTCCCTGATGTAACCCATATACAGAGTGGTAAGAAAACACCAACCCTAGTCTTCTGCTGGAGCTCTAAACTAGGTTTCTGAACATGTCCTTGGTGCTCCCAAATGCTATGAGGAATATCAAGCTGCCGTTGTCTATGTTTACCACTATATTAAGCAATATAGAGCATAATATTGTATCATGCTTAAAGAGGGAAGAATGAATTTGTTCTCATAGGCAATGATTCCTTGAAGAATCTCATATGATCAATCATTTCACCTTATGTTAATTTGAAAAATTAAGGCAACAATTCCATACAGCAGGGAAAGTACAGCTCTGAGGTGGCATGTGCCCCCCAAAGCTATTTGTCCAAACCTCAGACACCCCAGGTGGTTATAATTGATCATTTTTCTGGTAAAAAAAGAGGTGAATTGCCTTTTTTAGCAATTTGGTGCGGGTTATTTAAACTCACTTTGGCATGGATTTTGGCGTTGTGTGGAAGCACCCTTAGAAGCTGTCAGAAGAGACATGCCGTCTTTTAAAAAGGTTGCAATGGCTTCCTTCACGGGTTAACATAAAACAGTATGGTTGGCCCTGGCTCTCCCCATTATGAATTCCACTATTCATGGCGTGAAAATATTCATATTTTAAATTCCAAAAAGCAAACTTTGAGTTTCCCATTTTATATTAGGAACATCCCTTTACTATGCCATTGCATATAATGGGACCTGAGCATCTACAGATTTTGGTATCCATGGAGGCATTGGAACCAAATCCTCACAGATACCAAAGGACTAACGTATGTGTTTTTCAAAACAAGAAATGGATTCCTGGGTGCTTCCTGCTTTGCTTTTGTCATTATGGACAGTTGAGTCCTGGAGCAGAAAATTGGCCATTTCTGGCATATAGCCTTAAAGTAGGAGAACTTCTATAATCCCCTCCTTGAAGAGATGGTAATTTTAGAGCCTTCCAGATGTTGTTGTTGTTGTTGATGATAATAATAATAATAATAATAATAATAATAATAATAATTTTATTTATATACCACCCCGAAGAGACTCGGGGCAGCTAACGTGAGGCCAAGCCCAAGCAATTACAATAAGGCAAAATAAATAAGCGGAGTTTACTTCTGAGTAGAGACAATTAAGATTGTAACTAAAAATCTATTTTTGTGTGGACATGGCAAAATTGATGACACTGATGAATCCAGAGCCCAATTCTACCTCACAACCCCACTTCAAGCTGCACATCGCATACTTAAATATTAGACATAAACTACTGACAATTTTGATGGGTTTCAGCAGTTTAAATAAAAAATTTGGCAACAATTTTATATTTTGTCATTTTTAAAGTGCCTTGCATGGTTATTCAAAACAATGACAGGGTTTTGGAGGACGCTGGCCATCGTTCTGTTTGTTGTTCATTCATTCAGTCGCTTCCAACTCTTTGTGACCTCATGGACCAGCCCACACCAGAGCTCCCTGTCGGCCGTCACCTCCCTCAGCTCCTTCAACGTCAAGCCAGTCACTTCAAGGATACCATCCATCCATCTTGCCCTTGGTTGGCCCCTCTTCCATTTTCCTTCCATTTTCCTTTCCATCATTCTGTAGTCTGATGCTATTTAAGGACAAGCCATATGGTTACTCCTAAGAGTGTTATCTGTAGAATCTGCCTCTTCTGCAAGTTGCAGTGTTCTATTCTTGAAATTACAGAACAGTTGAAACATACAGGAGAGCAATCCAAGTCTGTATCCACACTGCAGAATTATACCACTTTAACTGCCATGGCTCTGTGCTATGGGATTCTGGGATATTTTTATACTTTTATGAGATATTTATCTTTCTCTGTCAGAAAGCTCTGGTGTCATAACAAGCTACAAATACCATGATTCCATAGGATGGGTCCATGGTTGTTAAAAGTGGTGTCAAAGTGATATAATTCTGCAGTATGGATACTCAGTAGGATGAAGTTAGACCTTATGGATAATTGGCTTCTCTAGTAGTTGAAACAGTTTGCCTATGAAAGAATTGATCAACTGTTTCCTTCTACCTTTTAGATACTCTCCAGCATTTCCCCCTTATTTATTCATAGATTTTGAGGCTATATTTGGGGGACAAAAGACTGAGAAGCTCCATGTTATGCATACACAGCAGATCTCCAGATGGTTCTTTGGGACCTGGCCTATGTACATGCAGCTCATCTAGATTGTAAATTGTGCCACTTTGGTTGTTAAAGTCTTCCAGTAGCAACCAGAAACATTTTGTTTTTATTACAAAGGAATTCTGGAAGAGGTTTCTCTTTGCCAAGTGAAAGAGGGTCTTTTAATGGTTCTTTGCAAAACTGGAAGCTATAGTCTAAAGTTTGGCAGATGCTCTGCTGAAAATTATGTGGCGATAGCAGAGAGGCAGTCAGTTTTGAGAGAACATCTCAATGAATTAAACATGGTACAGCTGCAGTGTTTGCTTTCGATGTCGGCAGTAATGACTGGATTAGCCATAAAGTAAACATAAAGATTCCAAGTTTATAATATTGATTTCCAATGTGATCGGTGTTGTTCACATAGTCATTACTACGATTAAACACTGAGACATTGTAAACAGATGCACATTCTTTCACATACTAAGTGCTTCCTGTGCTTTTTATCTCTTTGGGCAGAAGAGCTATTATGCATCTGATGTTGGGAATTAGTTCTTCTCTGCACCTGGCCTGCTTTTGAAATCAAGTGTTAAAATAATCCCAGTTCTTCCTCTGCGATAAAAACAACAATAATGACCATTCATTGTTGTACACATGAAAGCTTTCTGTAGAGCAATTCAGCAGCTTTAATTGCTGAAGATTCATAATTCGGGGGTCACTTTAACATGGCCAATGTATAAATCCACTTAAAGCCGAAATAAATGAAATTTACCACGTGTGCCGCATTCTTAGAAATGTGTTGTGCTTCTTCTAAAAATAAATATTTAGAAATCAAGTACTCAAGCAAAAAATATAGTGATAGAAGTACAATTACTTCTGTGATAATCTTTAACTTTCTATCAACTGACCTTCTACCAGTTAATTAATCAGCTGACATTGTGTTGGGCTATGACTGTATTTGTCTACACAGTTACTCCACATTTATAAAGTTTTGCACTGAGTGCCATAGCTGCATCCTATGAAAGCTTAGGATTTGGAATACAGTGAGGTGCTTGGAATTTTCCACCAAAGAGATGTAGTGCTGAAGTCCTAAAGACTGGATTTAAGCAGTGGTTCCCAATAATTGGTTTTCCAGATGTTTGGGACATCTAAGAGTTGAAATCCAAAACAAACAGAGTAGCAAAGTTTGAGAACCAGTGAACTAGAAATATCTAGCAGAGAATTGTAAGTTCCTCATCAAACAACAAGTCCAGGATAGAACTTAAAGTGGTATCAGGCTGGATTTACACTGCCCAGTTTCAGAAAATGGATCAACTGTATTGATTTGGATTCTAGGGCAGTGTAGAGTGATATAATCCAGTTCAATGCAGTTAATCCACATTATGAAGTTGGACTATAAGGCAGTATAGATCCAGCCTCAGACTGCTATAGCTGGTTAGCAAATATACTCTTTGGATCCACAAACTTTCTCCAACAATCTCTGCACTTCTGTTTTTTTGCTTTTCCTGCTTTTCTTGCTATGACTCCTGCTAAATGATCCTTTAAATCCAGGAAAAAAACAACAATCAATTCATCTAGTGTCTGGAATAGGCTTTACATTGTTCTATAGAATCTTAGGAGTCAGATGACCATGTCTGTCATTGGCTGAAATACTCCAAATTTTGTAATTAAACCTTGGGACACAAAGCTACTGGGACAAATGGTTCTCTATTGTGATGTCCATGAGTAACTTTAGCATAATTACAGATTGCTATGGTGTATTCCAAAGGAATTCTGATATACATCAGTTTAAGCAATCTCAATCTTTTGGCGATAGAGAGACTTCTCTGAGCTCGTTATAAGGTGAGATAACTAAAAACAAGTCAGAGTTAAACCTTGGACTTAAAAGTTAAACCTTGTGTCAACCTTGGGTTTCCTCTGGACTATGTTTGTATGCTCGACTCTATAACAGAGACTAGTTGGGCAGGACTCTGACATTTGAACTGCATTAAATGGTCAGTTAAATGGTTCCAGAGTTTACCTTGTCTTCATTATTTATTTTGATAAACCTGGAACCATGTCTAACAAAATGTTTGGCAGGGAAAAAAGGATGTGTTTCTCATGAGAAATAGCCAATACCTACTATTTTAAGTTTGTTTAAAGTAGGGATAGGCTAATTGCCAAAGAGTTTTGGGCTCTCTGTAGCCTCTTAGGCAACTTAAACTACACGAGAAGATCCTCTACCTGAAGAAGGACTTCAGAATACAGTATTTTGTTAAAGTTCTAATAGCAAACACTTTATCACAAGTCTACATACTCATCAATCTCACCAGGCCAATTGAACAGGTGTACCCATGGTTACAGGGAGACAGATAATTCAATTGAGTTTATTCAGGAGGGTCCTTTTTCAGGTGGAGGGTCTGTTAAAATGGTTCATTTTCAATAAACTTTTCATTGAAAAAAACTTATAGGGAATTTCAGGTGTTCCACAAACTTTCTGTGGTCCTCTGCCTTTACTTGGAAGGGCTGAACTTCTCTATGGACCCCTTTCCCCCATAACTGAAGCAATCTTCTCATACTTTCTGCTGGCTGTGGAGAACAATTTGACTACCCCCCCCCCTTGTGATGAAGGGGCTAAAGTGGATCTGGGAGGATCTGATGAAATTGCCCCATATCCCCTAAAAGAGCATGATCAGCACAGCTAAAGTATGAATGGAAGTTATGGGAGTATGAAGCTACATGTAGTGGTCCTGAGGCATCCAAGAGAGTGGCACTGAATGTTAAAATGCTGAGTACATGCATCCCTGAGTATAAGGCCGGGAGGGAGTATGGCATGACCTTCTTTCATTAATTTTTTTAAAAATATAGAGAACTGCACTGGGGGATCTGGGGATCTCATGTTCTCAGTGATAGGGCTTAAAATGGATGGTGGGCCAGAGTAGGAGAGTCACTTTTCTATCTCTCTCTACTTCCCCTTCCACAACATCTTAGAAGGCCTTACAGTTATTGACTCTGATTTGCAAGAGGATTTGGAAATTAGGCTGAGGACCTAATGAGGATGAATCTGTGACTTAAGGATCACAAATGACTGACTTCTTGCAGAATCTTGTATCAGTCTGATCTTTCAAAAATTATTATCTTTTTTCTTTTTTACTACTAGTAGCCATCCTGACTAGGGGTGCTCACCAAAGATGAAAAAATTCTGAAATGTTCTCCTCTTTGATGAACACGGGGTGCCTTGACATCTGAAGATAATCTAAATGAAGGAAGGAAGGAAGGTCAACTGCTACAGAAAGGCTTACATTTGGACATGTTATTGGAAATCAAAATTATAAAAGGGTTTTACAGAAAATCACCAGTTGTTTGATGCATTTTTATTGTGTTTTCCACAGAAACATATTTTGTGTAAATATTATTACTTTTGGCACTTTCCTTTGCACAAAAAAATGTGTTTGTGAAATTTTCTCCCAAAAGTTTGAAAAGTAATGGAAAGATGTGCAAAACAAAAACAAAAACACACACACTTTTACTCAGTGCAAGAACCTTCTATATTTTTTGTTCTTATGTGCAAGAATGAAATAAATAAAAAAACTTTTACCCCAGCTGATGATCATTGCGCATACATTTGGACTATGAGGGAGTCAATCATGAATTTTACATATGAGTTGTCTTTACTTCTCAGCACTTAATGTGAGCATGCAGTTTGCATTGGATAAATTCTTCCACAATTCATTATTAAACAAAATTTTACTGTTTTTCCTGCATTGCCCTCTAGAAATTCATACTACTTTTACTGAGCATCTTTGGGGTATTTTTTCCCAATGTGAGAAGGCAGCAACTACATGAAGAAGAGGTCCAAGACAGATACATGTCCATACATGAACAAGTATACATTAAAACAGGAGAAACGAGCCATCCTCTGCCACGCATTGCTGTAGCCACCCTGTGTATATGTGTTTTGTGCGTGTGTGTATATATATATATATTGTGTGTGTGTGTGTATGTATGTATATATATATATGTGTGTGTGTGTTTGTGCATGTGTTGTAATGTAATTTTTATTTTTTGGCTTTTTATGTCTCTTCTGCTGGTTCCCCCCCCCCCCCCCAGTGTTTTATGAGTGATGATCACTCGTTGGCCTAATAGGTGTATTGTGTCCAAATGTGGTGTCACTTCATCCTGTGGTTTTTGAGTTATGTTAATCCCACAAACTAACATTATATTTTTATTTATATAGATGAGAGGTCTCTGTATGCCTCTTATATTCTGCATCTCACCTTTGTTCAGTGATGGTTCTTATAACAGCCCATCATAGTACATGTGTTGACTAGGAGCATAAAGCTCTTGCACACATGCATGTTTAACCTTTGCACAAGCAGTGACTGTGCCTATTACATTTATATAATATAAATAGTGTGAGCCTATACACACCGAGAAAGGGGAAGAATAAATTGAACAGATTAGTTGAAATGTATGTTAACAAGGATTTCAGGATCTCACTCAACGTGTGAATACACAATTGTTTTAACACCCACATCATCAATCTGTTTCCTTTAATAAACTGGCTTTGGTGGACTTTTCATAGATTAGGTATCATTAAAAACCTTTTCTTGTAGTAATATATGTCGATACATTTCTCTCTAATTACAAAAATTTGTCCAAAGGTAAAATGAAACTTGGGTGTATAATTCAAGTTTATATTAGCTTCTAAATGTATCGTGCTTAGAATCATTAGAATAAATTCCATTGCATATTTTAATACCAATCCTCATGATTTTTCTCAAGGGCTCAGAGTTGACAGCTTCTGCTCAGAAAACTCCTTGCTCAATCAGTTTATTATAATATCATTTCAAAGAGTGATGGTGTTCCATCTAACTTATTTATCATTATATTTGCAGCTGGATTAGGGCTAGATTAGATTTTTTAAAGCAAGTGCTGTAATAGGAATATTTCTACAACATAATGCCAGTTAAATGCAAAATTTACATTCTTTGTATAATATAATGCCCGAGGCACATCCAATTGTTTACCCCTAGAGACTGTTGTTCTATAAAAGAGAAAGTACATAAATATCTTGTGTATAATGCAGTGTAAAATTGCTCTTCTCCGCTTCCATGCAATACAAATTTCATGTTGTTATCCCATTTGCGCTTTTTAGATTTTTAGTATGTCACTAGTAGCTACAGTACCTTCATTTGCCCTCAGGTTTCTTGCTCATATGATCCTCTTCACCCAAACTGTTGTCTTTTTCGGGAAGTCACTTCAGTCTTTCAGATTTGCCAGTTGCCCAGTGACACATTTTCTTTCCAGTAAAGACTATGGGTGTAGCTCTCTAGGTTTTTCCAGGCTATTTTTAATATATGGTTTCTTGACGTGTATAGTTTTTTTTTAAAAAAATAATAATCATTTTTTCCTCTTTTAAAGCACTTTTTTGTGAACAGCTTTGGGCATCCATCAAGCAGAAGGGTGCAAATTATTAAGTGTGATAAATAAATCAAATTAGATGCTGTTTAGACATTTTGATTGTGGCTGCAATCAACAGGGGTGAATGGATCAGCCATTAAATATGCTTAATGTTATTTTTGCATGTATTCATGGCCTCATCTACCCTATCTTGGCACTGAATATACAGCCCCCCCCCCTTGAAAAAAATCTAGATAAATTTATTGTCTCTAACCCCCTTCAAAAAACCCAACAACTAATGCACAAGCTTTTACGGTATATTCAGAAGACTGCCTTTAATATATTTTCCTCCTCCTCCTTCTTACAGATATAACCTTTTCCACTGAGTTTAAACCTTGGAGAATCCTGATACAAGTGCTGTGTAGTGGCCATAAGATTTGGTTGAGTCCCAGTGTAATAATTCATAGAATAGATTAATCCAGATGTTATCAAATTCAGATTCTGGATACAAGAATTCAGGAGTTTATGTCTCCCATTGACTCTCAATGGATGTAATGTTTTTCTATTTGTTAGATATTGGTTGCATCTTCTGGTATAACTGCCATGTGCAAGTATACTACTCATATCAAGTTACAGACAAAGATAATATTTATTTATTTGATCAGTCATATGACCATTTCAATTATTAAGTTATGACTATTATTATTATTAAGCTACAGACAAAGAGATTTAGACATTTTTTTTTAAAAAAAGGGAATTAACTATAAGAATTATTGGTAGAATGAAATGATATTTCCAGTGATAGTTCCCTTTCTAAGGGCCCTTCCACACAGCCATATAACCTAGAATATGAAGGTAGACAACCCACAATACCTTCTTTGAACTGGGTTATCTGAGTCCACACTGCCATATAATCCAGTTCAATGTGGATTTTATACAGCTGTGTGGAAGGGGGCTTAGTGGTCCAGGCCTGCCAAGTTTCAGATAAGTTAGTTCAGTGAGGTTTTTGCAAGATCAGTCCTTGCAGCTTGGGGGTATAAAAAAATGGCATTCCTTGATTTTGTTTTTGTAGACAATCATAGTGGAAAGGGACATGCAGCAAAATTAGGATACATAGTGCAAATTGTGGATGAAAAGGTGGTTCAGGGTAAGAAAACTGCAAAGGTAGGATAGACACTTCAGATTTTATGGAAGGAGACTATTTGTTTCCTTTTATCCTAGACGCAGGCAACATTTCTATTTGCCCAAAATCCTGTGTTCCAGTTTAAATTCTCAAACATTCAAACTGGCTCCTAATTGTTTGCACATTACCCCTTTATTTATTAAATGCTGGATAAACTACAAAAGGAAGAAAGATTTTTTATACATAATGACAGGGGTTATGAGTTTGTATTTTTTTTTTTTGGTATTATAACATACAAGCAGGGTGGTGCAGTGGGTTAAACTGCTGAGCTGCTGAACTTACTGACCGAAAAGTTGGCGGTCTGACTCCGGGGAGGGGGGAGCAGGGTGAGCTCCCATTGTTCGCCCCAGCTTCTGCCAAACTAGCAGTTCAAAAACATGAAAATGTGAGTAGATCAATAGGTACCGTTTCTGCAGGAAGGTAACAGAACTCCATGCAGTCATGCTGGCCACATGACCTTGGAGGTGTCTACGGACAATGCCATATCTTCAGATAAGAAATAGAGATGAGCATCACCCCCCCAGAGTTGGACACAACTAGACTTAATGTCAAGGGAAACCTTTACCTTAACATACAAACAAGGATTACTTGTTGCTCTCAGTTCTTAAAATGCCTTCCTCATGAAACAGTCTGCTAATTCAGTAGGCCTAAAACAAGTAAGATGATCGATGACAAATCTGTTTTTTGATAGGATGTTTGAGCAAGCAAGGGACAGAGGTGAAAGAAGGCAAGAGGTAAAAGCCATAATAACAGGCAATCAAGCTGTAGCTTTCAGCAGCACATTGCAAAGCCATTGTGTGTACTTTGTATGCAGCATAATACCGGGACCTGGTGAAATTATGTTCCCACTCATTTTTATGGACAGATGAACAAAAGCACTAAATCCATCTTACTTGATGTGGTAAATGCTTAATCACAGCTGTATCCTCTGCAGATGAAGAAAATTGGTAATAGCTGGAGAAGGCAGTAACTGTACCCGATATTTTTTTAACTGAAGACTCAATATTATTTACAAACGAGTCATTGTGCTTTCTAGTGGAATATTTGAGCAGAGCAGTTACGTCTTGTTTTTTTCCCTGTTATTGTTAGAAGAGCCCACTTTAAAGCTTATGTCTAATTTATCATTCACAATATTGCCTTCTCTAGTGAAGTTTTCCCATCGGCTTGTCAGTCACACACAGTAGGATCTCTCTTTTTGTGCTTTTGTTTAGGATTATTCATTCTCGAGTGCTTTAAGAAAGATGCTGCCAAGTTGTGCCGACCCATGGGACTGGGCTAAGCGTAATTGAAATCGATAGAGAACAAGAAAATAATCACTTCAAAGTGCTATTTCGGGATTTGTAGAAACATGAATGTCAATATGAGGAGCATCCAAATATTTGTGCTGTAGCATTTGTTTTCTTAACATTTGATCACTTAGTCTATTCAAACTCGCTTCTGATTGACCTATATTTCTGGGGAAAAGAGCATCAAAAGTATATGAAATGAACATATGACTTCTGATTAATTCCTAATCCTGTTAGATTTATCTGTGTAGCAATGCCTATCTGCCTGTAACCCCTGAAATCTCCACTTCAAGATTGTTCTGTTTTACCCTCTTATCTCATGTCACAAATCAGCAGAAAAAATACCCTGGCTCGGTGCGGAAATAACAACCCCAGACCTAGAATAACTGGAGGTCTTTCAATACTATAAAAAGACCTTAAATCTGTGTCCATGTCCATTGCTCTAATCTGTTGATTCACTCCCTGTCCTTCCTGCTGTGATGTGGAAGTTGTGTCTTCATGTGATGAACAAAGGAGGTGAAGGAGGTGAGAAGGGAAGGGAAGAAGAAAGAAAGAAGAAGAAAAGCGAGGAAAGGCTATAAGTAACCACACAGGAGGTTTACAAGTAGAAGACAATGCTGTCTAGTTATTTTTAAAAAATTCTGTATCAGAGAAAGGGGTTCACAACCTGCGTCATAAAAATCTTTTGGAGGAAGTACCAGTGGACCTTTTTCTTATGACGGACTTGAAAGACCTCAAGTTATTCTAGGTCTGGGGATGTGATATCTCTGTCTAGTCAGGGCATTTGTTGCCCTGATTTGTGACCTAAGATAAGAAGGTAATTACAGGCATTTAAAATTTACCACTTGAGTCTTGTTCATGTTGCACTGTAAGAACTGCCAGGAGGAAGGAAGATACGGTTATTGCTTTATCAGAAGGGGAAGGCTGGCAGCTTCTTCAGTGCCTGGCTTCTGGGTAGATCCTCAGAGTATGTTCTATATCACATACAATTTTCAAAGCTAGTCTTCTCAGACTTACCCAGAAGCTAGACATTAAAGATGTATGCTGCTTAGATGGCAACTCTCGTTTCCTAATGATGGCTAACAATGGCTTTATCTAGCTGTTCTCATTGCCTCAGCACCAGTGGGCTTTTTCATCCACCCACCACTGCATATTGTCTACACCAGGGGTCCCCAAACTAAGGCCTGAGGCCTGATATGGCCCTCCAAGGTCATTTACCCAGCCCTCGCTCAGGTACAACCTAAGTCTTAAATGACTTGAAAGCACACAACAACAACAACAACATGGCCATATAGCCCGAAAAAACCCTACAACAAGACTGTTCGGAAATTACAACTAGTCCAACAGGCAGCAGCCAGATTGCTAACTGGAGCAACATACAGGGAGAATACGACCCCCTTGTTGTGCCAGCTCCACTGGCTGCCGGTCCACTTCTGAGCTCAATTCAAAGTGCTGGTTTTGACCTATAAAGCCTTATACGGTTCTGGCCCAGCTTACTTGTCCGAACGCATCTCCCTCTACATCCTGCCTTGCAGTTTAAGATCATCCGGGGAGGCCCTGTTCTCATTCCCACCAGCGTCACAAATATGTGTGGTGGGGACAAGAGACAGGGCCTTCTCGGCTGTGGCCCCCCACCTGTAGAACTTGCTTCCCACTGAGGTAAGATCGGCTCTGTCCCTCCTGTCATTTAGGAAGAAATTGAAGTTGTGGTTCTGGGACCAGACTTTTGGACAACAGACATTGCTAGCACTTCGGACATGGAATTGGATATGGCTATTAATACTGTTTTTTTTACTGTTTTAATGAATGTTTTACTTGTTGTTTTAATTGTTATTATATTGCTCTGTTATATGTAGTGGCATTGAATTGCTGCCAAATCTAAGCCGTCCGGAGTCCCCCTTTGTGGGTTGAGAAGGAATGGGGTAAAATATTGGAAATAAATAAATAAACAAACAACAGTCCTATCTCATCTGCCAAAAGCAGGCTCACGCTTCCCATTGAAATACTAATAACTTATATTTGTTGAAATTGCTCTTCATTTTAATTATTGTATTGTTTTTATGTGTTTTTTGCACTACAAATAAGATATGTGCAGTGTGCATAGGAATTCATGTTTTTTCAAATTATAATCCGACCCTCCAACAGTTTGAAGGACTGTGACATGGCCCTCTGTTTAAAAAGTTTGAGGACCCCTGGTCTACACCTATTCCAGTGTAGTTATGCTGGTGTGCAATTTCACATTTAATATATTCTTTCAAGAAAGAAAACTGAGGTCATGGCTCAGTCACCGTTGAACATGCTTGATTTCTGAATATGACTGTCACTTATTGAAAATGAACAATTAACTGTGCTTAACATTGAATGGATCATGGTTCTGCTTTCATTATTTTTCCCCTTTCCAATTAACTCTGATTCATTAAAATACTGATTAAAATATGACATATATATTTATAATAATTAGCACACTATCATTAATATGCCTGTAGTAATGGAAATTATGGTGCACGTACATCATCACACGTCTGATAAAAGGTTGTAGAATTGTGCGTGATGAAATTCCCTATGAAGAGCAGATCTTTGGCTGCCAGTCCATGAAGAAATAAGCTAAAAGCACACAGGACTGTGCAGTTTCCTAGCAAGTAGGTGCACTACCAATTGCATGTTCTATAGTAGTGTTTCTCAACCTGGGGGTCGGGACTCCGGGAGGGGGGGGGGTTACAAGGGGGTGTCAGAGGGTCACCAAAGACCATCAGAAAGCAGTATTTTCTGTTGGTCATGGAGGTTGTGTGTGAGAAGTTTGGACTAATTCTGTTGTTGGTGGGGTTCAGAATGCGCTTTGATTGTAGGTGAACTATAAATCCCAACAACTACAACTCCCAAATGTCAAGGTCTATTTCCCCCAAACTCTACCGGTGTTCACATTTAGGTATATTGAATATTCATGGCAAGTTAGGTTTAGATCCATCAGTGTTTGAGTCCACAGTGCTCTCTGGATGTAAGTGAACTACAACTCCAAAACTCAAGGTAACTGCCCACCAAATCCTTCCAGTATTTTCTGTTCCTTGTGGGAGTTCTGTATGCCAAGTTTGGTTCAATGCCATCATTGGTGGAGTTTAGAATGCTCTTTAACTATAAATCCCAGCACCTACAAATCCCAAATGACAAAATCACCCCCCCCCCCAACCAAATTTGGGCATATTGGGTATTTGTGCCAAGTTAAGTCTAATGAATGAAAATACATCCTGCAGATCAGATATTTACATTAGTATTCATAACAGTAGCAAAATTCCAGTTATGAAGTAGCAACAAAAATAATTTGATGGTTGGGGGTCACCACAACATGGGGAACTGTAATAAGGGGTCATGCATTAGGAAGGTTGAGAACCACTGTTCTATAGTCTTTCTGGCTTATAATTTCAAGGATTGTGCACACAGGGTTTTTGGCATTATATATAGAATAACATTTACATTAATTTATAAACTCTGCCCAAGTCTTCACTACATTATAATCAGATATGCCTGGAAGTCTTTGATCAAAAGGGAGAACATATTTCCCCTATGAGATATTGCTGGACTTCATCTTCTCTCATTTCATGCCATTGCCTATGCTGGTTTAGGCTGATAGGAGTTGTAGTCTAACAGTATCTGAAGAGCCACACATCGTTCAGTCTTAAACCGATGGAACTCATGTGGTTGAAACTGAGTAGAGGGCTTTATAACACGAGCCTTGCTAGATCAGAAGATAAATTCATCTTAGCCCAGCATTCTTTTTCAGATATCGCTCAAAACCTTCAAACATGGCACAATGGCAACAGTTTTCTCTGCTGTTGTTCCCAGCACTTTTTGTTTTGAGATACGTCATTTTTCAATTTGGAATTTCCATAAATTTATAATGACTAATCAGCACCTCTGCTCTCCATTTATTTCTGAATTCCCTTTTAAAAACCTTCTAAGGGCCCTTTCACACAGTCATATTACTCAGAATATCAAGACAGAAAATCTCTCAATATCTGCTTTGAATTGGGTTATCTGGGTCCACATTGCCATATATTCCAGTTGAAAACCTGTCTGAATAAAAAGGTTTTAGCCTGCCGTCGTCTTGCTTGGCAGAACTGGATTGGACTAGATGGCCTTTGGTGGTCCCTTTCAAATCTAATGATTCATTTATTGATTCACCCATTACTCATAAACACTTGCTTGGGAGTCTGGAATCCCCTTCTCTGGAGGCTTTGAACAGAGGCTGTATGGCCATCTATATGCCAGTTGCACCCATACCTTGAGACGCCAGATCTGGCCATGGTAGTCCATGCCTTAGTAATATCCTGCCTGGACTACTACAACTTTCTCTACATGGGGCTGTCTTTGAAGATAGTTTGGAAGCTGCAACTGGTTTAGAGATTGGCAGCGAGGTCACTGACTAATCGCAGGAAGAGGACTACTCCCATGTTATGGCAGCTCCACTGGCTGCTGGTCGGCTTCTGGACTAAATACAAAGTACTGCTTATTTCCTATAAAGCTCTAAATGGTTCAGGCCCAGACTATTTGAAAAATCAAATCTCCACATGCAGCCAGTGGAGGAAGCCCTGTTCTCGGTCCCACCCTCGTCCCAAGCAAGGTTGATAGGGATGAGAGAGGGGACATTCTCCGTGATCATTCCCTGCTTCTGGAACTCCCTCCCTAAAGAAATAAAAATGCCCCCTCTCCTTTAAAAAACTGTTTAAAACTCATTATGCATTTTAGCATACAGAGAGGAAGAAGACTAGTATACCTCTACATATATCCTCACCTAGATTTTGGACACTTTGCAATATCCTGTTGGATATTGCAAACCATCGAAAGCTTTTAATGTCTTTTTAGCCTAAGTTGTCAGAGTCTTTTAGGTGGTAATTGTGTGTGATGTGTCATATTATGTTTATTTAAGTTTAATCATTGGTTATTTTTTTGGTGAGTTTTATAAGTTTGTATTGAGATGGTTTATTTATTGTTTTGATTTGATTTGTTGTTTGTCCATTTTGGCATTGAATGTTTGCCACTTTGTAATTTTTTTGGAAACTGCATTGAGTCATCTCAGGGAGACAGTGTTATAAATAAATTATTAATTAATTAATTAATTAATTAAAGCTGATAATGTCTGATTTTATTCAGCTGTGTGGAAGGGGTCTAAGTTAGCAATCACCATTAGATTTTAATGTGTAACCTTTCTTCTCTAATAGATAATGTGTTTTGGCCCAATATGGTTGATGGCTCCTATCACAGTAGAGCAGGGAATACATTCGAGGCCTTTGTCCCAACAGGGAAGAAGCAATGCAAGGTGCAGAACGTATTTGTGGTATGGGGTTTAGTATCTTACAATAACCTTTAAAGTCTAAAAGCCTATTCATGACACCATTGCTATCAGCCCCAGAACTTTGTCCTCAACAGCATGTTGCTAAGCACAGGATCTGACTTAGCTTAACTTAGATGGAAGTGTTTTTCACTTGGGTTCACTTGGTTGTTGCAATTGTGCTCACTCCCCAGAAGAGTCATATGTATTCTTTGTGCTTCCTTTCTTTCATCTATTCAAAACTATGCAAACATATTGCAGCTGTTTTACAGCTCAGGTGATTATTCCACTTTTCTAGGTTCATTTCCTCCAATTTGGATGCCTGCCTTATTTGTTTTATGGATTCAAACCATTCTAAGTGGTAATTAACATGTGTTGACTTCATTACATCTAGTTTGTCTCCTAAGCTTTCTTCTGTCTCCTAAGCCTTCTTCTGAGATAACAATGTTCATATGGTTCTTCAATCTTGTGGAAATGTGGACATCTCTGGCTTTGTGAACATTAAACATGACAACATAATCTCAGATAAAACTGGGAACCTATCCATATTTCTGTATTGGAATGATTGGAAAAGAATGAACCAGATGCTTAATAAAATACACCCAAACATGCAGATGGTTTGGTGTTGCCATAACAAACCATGCTACAGATTTTCATGGAGCTAGACATTTTAAAGTCTTGTTGAGATACCTCATGTTAACACATATTTAACTGATTGTCCAGGATTGCATATTCATAGCAATATTTTCTAGCAAGAATGGTTGCAGTTGTTACTTGAATATTAATTGCAAGTAAATTATTATAGTTATAGCTTGAATATTTCAATTATTTTCTGTTACTGTTCTGTTCTGAAACTTTTTAAACAGAGGGACAGGTCACAGTCCCTCAAACTGTTGGAGGGCCAGATTATAATTTTAAAAAAACCATGAATGAATTCCTATGCACACTGCACATATCTTATTTGTTACGCAAATAACACTTAAAAGCAATACAATAATTAAAATGAAGACAAATGTTAATAAATATAAACTTCTTAGTATTTCAATGGGAAGTTTGGGCCTGCTTTTGGCTGATAGGATTGTTATTGTTGTTGTTGTTGTTGTTATTGTTATGTGCTTTCAAGTCATTTCAGACTTAGGTTGACCCTGAACGAGGGCCGGGTAAATGACCTTGGAGGGCCGTATCTGGCCCCCGTGCCTTAGTTTGAGGACTCTTGCTCTAAATAATTACTCAAATTAAATACATTTGGCTTGAGAAATATTTGCAACCTTAGATGGCAAAATAAGTTCAATAAACATCTGAAAAGTGGTTTCCAAGCAGTTGGGAAACCTCATAAGGAAGAATAGCACAGAGGTAAGAACTTTGCACAGACTTTGCCTGGTATTTACATACCTGAAGTTTTTCAGGAAATTTTCTTTTCCCAGAAACAATGTGGCTTACACCTTTGTGAAAAGTTGGTCTTTTTTCCACAAAAGACATGCATGATATTCTGCATAGAGCAACTTAGTTAAACACGTGTAACCTTGTATTTCTGGAAACAATGTTTTGTGTTGAAAATTGTGTTTTTGGTCAGGAAAAAAAATCCTTTGTGCGTATATTTATAGAAGTCATGTTTCCAAAAACATTTATCCTGCAAAATAGGTTCTTTTGTCTAAAATATATAGTTTTGTATCCCCTTATGTATTTCTGCACATATAATTTTTGAAACATTTTAAGATTTATTATCACAGCATGAAAATTGCGAGCAGAACTGTTGAGCAGAAATAAAAAATTCTCTCTGAAGTGGATACCCCCCCCCCCCCCCGTGCAGTGTTTGTTCTAGGATTTGTGGATGAGATGGCTAGACATGCAATGCTCACTCATTTATGGCATGTTCATCTCATGATTTCCTAGATAGGTCTACAAGAAATAGTGAAAAATGAAAAAGTACTCAAGCTAAAACTTGGAAAGAGTGCTTTGTTCTTTAGGTGTGGCCCCCGGTGGTGCAGTGGGTTAAAGCACTGAGCTGCTGAGCTTGTTGATCGAAAGGTCGCAGGTTCAATTTCGGGGAGCGGCGTGAGCTTCCGCTGTCAGCCCTAGCTTCTGCCAACCTAGCAGTTTGAAAACATGCAAATGTGAGTAGATCAATAGGTACCGCTCCGGCAGGAAGGTAACGGCGCTCCATGCAGTCATGCCGGCCACATGACCTTGGAGGTGTCTACGGACAACGCCGGCTCTTCGGCTTAGAAATGGAGATGAGCACCACACCCCAGAGTCAGATATGACTGGACTTAATGTCAGGGGACTACCTTTACCCTTTACCTATGCAATGAATGGTTTCAATTAATGTCAGACATCAAGAGTAAGTAATAATTATAGGTCCATCAGGCAAAACTTCTCTAGATTGAAGCAATGCTTAGGAGAATTTGGTATGATTACTAGAAAATAAAATGAATACAAGCTGCCATGACTTTAAGGATCTTTCTGAGTTCAGGTATTTCAGTTGAACAAATTCTGCTGTGGTCTTGTGATGACAACTTGGCTTTTATTTTAAACAAACCATTTTAAATATGTCTACTATGTATTTCCACACACATAAATGAATTGCCTCTTCCCGAAAGTCTATATTGTGAAATCCTTGTCACTCTGCTTTGAGAAAGAGAAATCTCCCTATTTTGTCTTCTTGTTTTTCTTTGTTTTTACTCCTGTCTTGATTCTGGGAATGCAGAATCACCAGGATGAAAGATGAAGGCCAAATGTATATGTAAGGAGCATGTATTCTTTCTCTGTACAATAGAGCAAACATGCTCTTCCTGGTTGCTTTGCTTTCAAGAAAGGACACTTGGGTGAATTCCTTGTTTCTATAGGTCAAAGGTAGCTGATAGATTCCATGTCAGTGGGGTAATGAATCTACTCTGGGCATTGACCCAAGGCTTAAAGGAACTATCCACATGGCTTGTTCCATGTGGCCAGCATGACTGCATGGAGTGCCATTACCTTCCCACCTGAGCAGTATCTATTGATCTACTCATATTTGCATTTTTTGAACTGCTAGGTTGGCAGAAGCAGGGGCTAACCATGGGAGCTCATACATCTCCCCAGATTCGAACCTGTGACCTTTCAGTCAGCAAGTTCAGCAGCTCAGCGCTTTAACCCACTGCACCACAGAGGCCCCCTACTCTGGGTATTGACTCAGAGTTTAACACAGTGCTGAACACTACCTCCAAAATAGGGTTTGCTGCTTGGATAGCTCCTTTGCATTCTTAAATGTAAAGCCGGGTCATTATCACATTTATATGGAAGCCATCAGCCACTTCTGGTGAAAACATGTCACTGGACACTAATTCCTCCTTCCCACCCCACCACTTTATCTCAGTTTGGAACTCAAGGCAACTTATAGCGGTTAACACCAATATAGGAAAAAATCATAGCATATGGCAGTAAAAATAATTCAAGTATGAATTTTTTAAAACCAATTAAAATCATAAACCAATTAAAGAACAAATAAAATTCATACAAGGCATTTTTTTTTTCATTTTAAAAATCAGTTCTCAGAGATATACTGGCACAAGAAGTTCTCCACTTGTTTGTAGAGGATAGTAAGGAGGATGCTAGTCTAACTTCTCTGGGAAGGGAATTCCAGATCTTGGGGGCAGGCAATGAGAAGGCTCTCTCCCATGTTGAATCAGGATTACTTGTAAGGATGGTAGAACAGAGAGAAAGGTGTCTGCAGAAGATTTCAAAACATGGGGAGGTTCAAAGGGGAGCAGACCTTTGAATAGCCTGTATCTGAGCCATACAGGGATTTGGAGATCATAGCCAGCATTTTGAATAGTGGCTGGGAATGGGCTGGCAGCCACTGGCATTGTTATAATAAGGGAGCTGTATGCTCTCTGTTGTAAGGCCTAGCTGCCAAACTGGCTGCAGCGCTTCTACAAAGGCATCCTTTTGATATGCTCTTCTAAAAGATGTGTGCTTATTGACTTTGCAAAGCCCCCCTGTATGATGATCACAATTGTGTAGTTCCTCTTGCCTTAATTGTGACCCGTACATTTAAAATTTCTGCTTAATGTTTCTTCATCCCATTCTTATATTTTATTCTCCTTTTCCGCAAATGTTCTCTGAAATGTATGAAACTCAATTTATTGTAATAAGAAATAGGGCATGGGTAGGAATAGATGTGGCTTGCTCATCTCCCAGTCTAACAGGAAATTAAAAATAAGGGCAGCCTTTTCAGGTGAGAATCCTATTCTAGCAAGTGGGGAAAAGGTAAGGAATTTAGCAGTTCTGACTACTTAGTTTATTTTATCTAAAATACTACAAAAGTACCAGTTTGGCACATTATGCAATAGCCCTTTTGTGGGAAGCTTAAACTGTCTTTATAGACCAGCCAGAACTAGACACACAGTCTTTGGAATGAGTGAAATCACAGATTATGAGTATCAGTAGGCATACTTTTTCCTTTTTTCATTATATGGTGTTCCTAGGAGATAATGCTGTTTATTTGGGGCTGTTGAACCTTGCCCTCATTTTAACAACTTCTTTACATCTCATTATAGTGTGAGTACATGAACTTGACACTGGGACAACTGTAGTCAGTAGTTCAGAACTATAATTCGAGGCCAGGCCATAAGAGTGTGGAGAGTTTCCATTGATCTTTCAGAGCCAATTTCTGTTACTCTGTTGGGATGTAGAATATGCGTGGAATGGTATGATTTAACATGTAGGTTGCATGCTGTATACAAGATTCACTTCAGGAGACCCTTGGTTATTATACAGAATGGTATGCTTGGCAGATAATTGGGGGAGATAGGACTCCAAGGGCACCTGAGACCAACCTAAGAAGTGTTTGATCACCCAAAGAGATAGTCCAGAGCAGTTGAAACTAATTGATGTTGTTGTTTCATTGCTGTTAGAATCAAAGAGTTGGAAGAAACCACAAGGGCCATTGGGTCCAACCCCCTGCCATGTTATTTGCTGTGATGTTGACTTTGACTTATGGCAACCCGATGAGACAGAGAGAGAGAGAGAGAGAGAGAGAGAGAGCGAGCTCCAAGTAAATGATAATTGATAATGGTTAATGATTCTCTTGAGCAACTTTGTGTACCACAGCTAGGCTATAACATGAAATCAAACAAGTTATGAATTAAAATGGTTTGAAATTTCATCATGCTGCACTAGCAAAGGTTCATTGATTGAAATGTTAACTAAGACTGTTCACTTCATGCTTCACTTACCTTATCGATCACTGGAACCAGAATGAGAAATGCAGTATTGCAATTTATAAACAGCAGTCATTTACAAAGCAGCCATTTTGCATTATGTGTAGTCAATGGTAATGCTAACAACCATAAATATAAGATATTTATTCAGGGAAATAATTAGTCATTTGAGGGAGAGACCTTTGAATAGCCGGGAGAATTCCGGGAGAGACCTTTAAAAAAGTAACTGATGCTGAATTACAAATATATCATAACATACTTAAAGAGCAGTGCAGCTTTTCCATGTTTCCTTTTCTGCGTAAATATAATATGCAAAATAAGGACAGTTCTCTCTTCCATAAAAATATGTAATTTGTACTTTTTTCAGAATTTCCTTTTGATCCGAAGATAAGAGGTGATTTTGAAAAGGCTAAGAATATTTGTAGTGGAATAGTAGTTTTTTTATTTTCTTGACTTAATGCTGTTTTTTTTATTTTTACAGAAAATTTTTCTCAGTGCTTCAAGTGAAGAAGAAATTTTTGCACACCTTGGCTTGGATTACCTTGAACCCTGGGAAAGAAATGCATAAAGACACTTGCTAATAAGATTTTATAAATTTGCATTTTTTTATTTTAAAAATCTCTTTCTGTTATACACTCACATTTACCTGTAATACAGATTTCTATCATTTAGACTAGCAGAGGTTAAATACATATACTCACAATAGGTATGGTTTTTCTTGAAATAGTTCAGGAAAGAGGACTAATGTAATGCATCTGAACAGTTATATTTGGTAATCAAGACTATAAAAACTTTTCTGTTGGCCTAGTTCCATGCTACCAAGGCAACAGTACAATTCATTTTTAAAAGTTTTAAAGTATTGAAGTATTGAATTATGTCTTTTATTCATTATTTCATGGAATGAAAGAATTAGTGAAAACATGTAGCCTTTTAATTAACTCAGCTTGAGCTATAAAAATTAAAATTAAACAAATTTTGCCTAAATTTTGGACTTCCAAGATATTTTATGACAGAAAAATGAGCAGGTGGCTTTATAATACATCTAGCTATGGTTAATCGGTTTATGAATTTTCATACACCTATTGGAGGATCATCACATCAAATAATTATTACATAGTCGAGTCACATTCTGATCTAGACTTTACAATGTCTAGGCACATATCATAAGATCAAATAGTGTAGCTGTACAGTCATCCCTCAACTTTCTCAAGACTTAGGGAAGCAAGATCTTTGGCAAAATGGAAACATCGCAAAATCTTAAACTCTCAAAGATGCATGTTACACACTCTGTTACTGCAAAAATCTCTTCAATGTTGTCATATGGCTTGAAGAGAAAGACAAGGACACTAAAGGAGATCTTTTGCAGTAGATATAGCCCTTGCTCTCCTGCTACCATAATACTGCCTGCCCACCCCAGCTTTCTCCTCCCCATCTCCTCACCTGATCTCACTCCCTCCATCTGTGCACCAATTGTCCCCTCTTTTCCCACTCCCTCTCCTATTCTTGCTCCCATGTGAATGAGCAAGGAAACATGCCTTTCCTCCTCCCTATCTGATCCCCTCCCTCAATGAATGAGTGAGTAGCACAGATAGCCTCCTCCTTCCCATTTCTCTTACCATCCCATTCCCTCTTCCTACCTAAGTAAGTTAGTGAGGGAAGACACATGTCCAATAAGTCTATGTTAACTTACATAGTTCCATCCTGTTGGATGTTGGGATTGGCAATTCAGTGAAGAGATTTTATCATTGGGTTGTTGTGTGTTTTCCAGGCTGTATGGCCATGTTCCAAAAGCATTCTCTCCTGATATTTCGCTCACATCTATAGCAGGCATCCTCAGAGGTTGTGAGATCTGACCTCTGAGGATGCCTGCCATAGATGCAAGCAAAATGTCAGGAGATAATGCTTCTGGAACATGGCCAGACGGCCCAGAAAACACACAACAACCCAGTGATTCCAGCCATGAAAGCCTTCAACAATCAGTTTTATCATTCTCAGCGAGAATACTCCAGTGCCTCGCCAAAATGCAAATCCCAGGATAAAATTGGATGCAGCCATCAAAATAAAAAAAGGAATAGATGTGCTATAATTGTGTAATGTGAGGGCCTTGGTGTGAAGTGTGATGTTGTAAAGGAGACAGAGAGTGGACTCTGATGGGTCAGTGAATCCATTCTAGTTTTTGGTATTAAATTTAAAGTAGCTATCATTAGGAGAGCCCCTGCTTTTGATCTCACCACCATCGGAAATGCAATTGGTGGGGATGAGAGACAGGGCCTTCTCGGCAGTGCCCCCCCCCCCCCCCCCCCCCCCCGTCTGTGGAACTCTCTCTCCAGGGACATCAGACTGCCCTCCTCTCTTTTAGAAGAAAACTGAAGACTTGGCTTTGGGACCAGGCATTCGACTAGTGAATAGTGGCAGGTAGAAAGAAGACTTTGGAAACCCGCAACACTGAATTAATCCAGACTTGGATTTGGTTTCTAACTGGCATGTTCAATCTATTGTTTTAATGAATTGTTTTAATGTTTTAATGTATTTGTTGATTGTTTATGATGGTGATAACATTGTACAGTGCTTGTTGTGAGGCCACCCTGAGTCCCCCCTCAGGGCTGAGAAGGGTGGGGTATAAATATCTATATAAATACAAATGTAATGTTCATTTGTGGGATTAACAGAACTCAAAAACCACTGGATGAATTGACACCAAATTTGGGCACAAGACACCTAACAATCCAATGTATGTCATTCACTCAAAAAAAATGATTTTGTCACTTGGGAGTTGTAGTTGCTGGGATTTATAGTTCACCTACAATCAAAGAGCATTCTGAACCCCACCAACAATGGAATTGAACCAAACTTGGCACACAGTTCTCCCATGACCAACAGAAAATACTGGAAGGGTTTGGTGCGCAGTGTCCTTTGGTTTTGGAGTTGTAGTTCACCTCCATCCAGAGAGCACTGTACTCAAACAATGATGGATCTGGACCAAACGCTACACGAATACTCAATATGACCAGATGTGAACACTGGTGGAGTTTGGGGAAAATAGAATCTTGACATTTGGGAGTTGTAGTTGCTGGGATTCATAGTTCACCTACAATCACAGAGCATTCTGAACCCCACCAACGATAGAATTGGGCCAGACCTCCCACACAGAACCCCCATGTGGGCCACAGCAACGCATGGCAGGGTATGGCTGGAATGAAATAAATAAATAAATAAATATCCAAAGTGCTATTTTTAGGGTAGCTTCAGCACCTTGGATAGAATCATAGAATCATAGAGTTGGAAGAGACCTTGTGGGCCATCCAGTCCAACCCCCTGCCAAGAAGCAGGAAAATCTTTCAAAGCACTCCCAATAGATGTCCAACCAGTCTCTGTTTAAAAGCCTCCAAAGAAGGAGGCTCCACCACACTGTGGGGCACAGAGTTCCACTGCTGAACAGCTCTCACAGTCAGAAAGTTCTTCCTTACATTCAGGTGGAATCTCCTTTCCTGTAGTTTGATAGCTCAGATGAAAACCCAGAGAAGATTCACTATTCCATTTACAGTGGATCTATCCAACTCGCCAGCAATACTGATATTATTCACTTAAATGGAGTTAGTATAACATCAGAAATAATGACTTCGGTTGTGATAACATTTTTATCCTGTGTTCAGAATAAATTCAATTATTATTTCAATTTTTTTAATATGGACAAATTATGGGCACCTGAGGCCAGTAGATTAGGGCAGGCTATGTCTTTCCTCTGTAGATGTATATTTTTCTCTCTAGAAGCTTGTTTCTTAGAATTGCACATTAGGAATAAAACATGAGCGATCCTGACCATCAATTTATCCCTGAAATGTATAACAATCCATATTTAAATAATCCATGGCAACACTTGACTTTAAAAAGGTTTCACATATGCAAATAAACATGGCACTAATGGAAGAATGATTTGAAGTGTGGCTCTGAAAGGTAATTAATATCTGGAACTTTTGAAAAACTATCTACAGAGGCAGCGCTGTGTTAGTAAACATGACTGTCAAAAAATATTTCCTTTACATATTTCATTATGCCAACATTTGACTCCAATTTATTAAAAACGATAGATAATGCGCAGCGTACCTCTGTGAAGTGTGACCTCATTTTAATGAATAAAAAAAATCCAAAGATGGTTTGGAAGAATGAAAACCTTGGCACAGTTATAAAATGGCAGGTATAAAGCAATACTCTAAATCTTTCTAATAAGATATAGCTTTGTCCCTATAACAGTGGCCAATTAATTTAACGGACCTGCTCAGGAAATCAAAGATCGGCGAGAAATGAAGGACAGCTGTGATAAAAATCATTATTGATTGCGCAAACAGAACAACCAGCAGTGGTTTGTGCAGACAAATCTGACATATTCAAATCCACTTAAATAATTCATATCTAAGACCCATGGAAACACATGAATAATTCTGCTAAGTTTTTGCCCTCTCTGCTACAACCTCCCATTTTGACTATAGGCCTGGAACATAATTATGTCCTATTGAACCAAATTAATTAGAACTGGGTATCAAAATGCCACTTTTGATTGTGGGAACCTATCCATAATGCAGTTATGTAAATGTAATTAAAGCTAAAATTCAGAAAATCTGTTTACTCGAAAGAAGACTGATTGATTTTGGCATCTGTGAGTTTTCTCAGGTTTCAAGTCTCGGGCCTCTAATTGAGAAGGGTTTAGGTTTTGATTGTGGGCTTTTTTTCATGCATGAATATGAGATTGATAAACTTCAAGGCATTTTCTTTTAACAAGCATATTGTTAATTCAGTCTTGAGTTCATATTATATGAAAGCCATCATTTTAAATATTTGACTACTATTGAGTGGTGTGTGTGTGTGTGTGTGGGGGGGGGGGGTTGTGCACCAGTTATCTGTCTCAAAACACTCATTAAATCAACTGTCACACACACACAAAGTGGAAGTCCATTTCTGATTTTAAAAAGTGAGTTGCCAGTATTCTGTCACAGCAAAATAGATAATAGATTTTCTCTCTGACCCAGTACAACAATCTATTTCTGAAAAGATGCTACAGAAACAGATAAATCAGAGAGCAAACTTAACCCCAAGAAAGAACAAAATCAGCAACAGTAACAAATGCAAGATACTCCACTTAGGCAGAAAAAATGAAATGCAATGATTCAGAATGGGGAATGCGTGGCTCGAGAGCAGTACATGTGAAAAAGTTCTTGGAGTCCTTGTGGACAACAAGTTAAACATGAGCCAACAATGTGATGTGGCAGCAAAAAAGTCCAATGGGATTTTGGCCTTCACCAATAGGAGTCTAGTGTCTAGATCCAGGGAAGTCATGCTACCCCTCTATTCTGCCTTGGTTAGACTACACCTGGAATACTGTGTCCAATTCTGGGCACCACAATTGAAGGGAGATGTTGACAAGCTGGAATGTGTCCAGAGGAGAGCAACTAAAATGATCAAGGGTCTGGAGAACAAGCCTTATGAGGAGAGGCTTAAAGAGATGGACATGTTTAGCCTGAAGAAGAGAAGGTTGAGAGGAGACATGATAGCCATGTATAAATATGTGAGAGGAAGTCATAGGGAGGAGGGAGCAAGCTTGTTTTCTGCTGCCCTGGAGACTAGGACGCGGAACAATGTCTTCAAACTACAAGAAAGGAGATTCCATCTGAAGATTAGGAAGAACTTCCTGACTGTGAGAGTTGTTCAACACTGGAACTTTCTGCCCCAGAATGTGGTGGAGGCTCCTTCTTTGGAGACTTTTAAACAGAGGTGGATGGCTATCTGTAGGGTGTGTGTGTGTGCTTTGAATGCAATTTTCCTGCTTCTTGGCAGGGGTTGGACTGGATGGCCCATGAGGTCTCTTCCAAATTTATGATTCTATAAGATTATGCATCCTTCCTCTCCATGCTGCTCAGTTAATTTTTTGCAATTTGAACTCAATTTGCAGCAACTGAAGTGAGTTGAGAACACAAGGAGAACATGAGGGGAGAAGACAGAGGCTGGGATACCTTAAAAGCAGAAGAAAAAAGTGGGACTACAGAAAATTAATCAAGGTTGTCTCTGCCAACTGGGGACAGCTGAAACATAGAGGATCTATCTCCAGGTCTCAAGTTTTTGGTTTTGATATCTTGGAACGAGAAGCTGCTGACCTGACTGCTCTAGGAAGGAGGGTATTGAGAGGCTGTTAGACCTGGAAGCTAGATGCTTAGCCTGGAAGTATAGGAAGCAAAAGGCATTGCTATGTTGACTATTGAAAAGCAGAAGGCTAAGCTCCTAGGATTTAAGTGAACCTTGCCAGTTCTCATACTTCTTACTGTCCATTCCAATTCCCTTCTAGGCTCTGAACACACAGAGTTTATGATGGTTCATTAGGCTAAATCCCAGTCTAAGACCCGATGTTTTGGTTCAAGGCTTACTGTCCTTGGTGGGCTTGGATGCTTTTTATTGTGTTTCCACTAAACTTATTCTGTAGGTCAAATGCAGAGTTCACCACACTGGTTCCTGGCTTTACTAATGCATTGCTACAGCTTTGTCAGGACTTGGAAAGCTTCTTTTTAAATAGCAGTTGCCTACAGTTATACTTCCAGTTGTTGAAAAAAAAGTCATTGCTATTACAGTCACTGGAATAACAATAATAATAACCAATTTCTTTCCTGCTCCTCAAAAGTATCTAGTTATATTAAAGAGTAGATCTGTTGTTCATGCAGCAAAATACTATATGACAAAATTCAAAATCAACAAAACAGTAATACCTTTATTGGGCAAACAAAAATGCACAAAACACATAATGTAGGCTTTCAAAGCTTGACTGGCATTTTTATCAGGAAAAGATACTAAATATTATACAGGAGAAGAAAAGAGATGATGTTAGAGGCATATTTTATTTCATATATTACTTCTGTTGTCCGTTAAGATAGTCCACAGGGAGATCAATGCAGATAGTGCCACTCTTCTTCTGGGACACATGGCAGTAAGACAAGTAATATAATTTAAAGTTCAAAAGTGTTTGAAAATTTTAAAACATTTATTTTCTCTTACATGTTTTTAATATTTTTGCACGATGAAAAAGCAATTGAAGCTTTGAAACAATTTTAAACAATTTAAAAACAACAATATCAAAGGCCTGTCGAAACAGGTATGTCTTACATGCCCTGCGGAAAGCTGATAGATCCCACAAGGCACGGACTTCAGGTGGCAGAGTATTCCAGAGTGATGGTGCCACTGCTGTAAAGGCTCTGCGTCTGGTTGCTGTTGGACGCAAGGTCTTGACACTGGGAATTTCCAATAAATCTTGGTCCTCAGAACGGAGGGATCTCTGGGGTTGGTAGGGGGTGAGGTGGTCCCTCAGGTACATCGGTCCCAGACCATGCAAGGCCTTAAAGGTAAGTACCATCACTTTGAAAGTGATCCGGTGCTCAACTGGTAACCAATGCAGCTGTAGTAAGATTGGTGTTATGTGGCATCTCATCGGAATTCCTGCAAGAAGCCGAGCAGCTGCATTTTGTACCAACTTGAGCTTCCGGATCACTGACAGAGGAAGGCCAATGTAGAGGGCGTTACAGTAGTCCAGTCTTAGGATGACCGTAGCCTGGATCACCGTAGCTAGGTCATCCCTGGACAAGTAGGGGGCCAGCCGTCTAGCCTGCCGCAGATGAAAAAAGGCGGTTCTGCTAACGGCGGAGACCTGGGCCTCCATCATCAGCAGAGGGTCCAAAAGGACTCCCAGACTCTTTACCAATGATGACGGGCGGAGCCTCACCATCAAGGGTAGGCAGCTGGATATCCCCACTGCCCGGTTGACCCAGCCATAGGATCTCTGTCTTTGCTGGATTCATTCTCAACCTGCTGGCATGCAGCCATCCAGTAACGGCCTCGAGGCACTGATGGAAATAATCGGGTACAGAGTCCGGTCAGAAAAAGCCACCCTTTGGCTTATAATGGGGTCAAGTTGGGCAGCGGAGCCTGGAGGCCATTGCTTGCAATATATGATATAGTTCCCTCTTATCTCCCTTAACAGTGTGTTTTCTTTTCCAAAAGGGAGGGGAGGAGGGAAAAGAGATATATTTCATGTCTTCCCTGTTTGTATGGCTCTCTTTCAAACCCAGCCAATTTCCTGGCTTTTTTGTGTATCTAAATGTATTAACTTTATATGTGAATTTTTGTTCCCTTGGAAGTTTTCTCCTCATATGTTTGTAGGTCTTTGCAAATCCCATATACATATAGATATCTAGAGATTTCAATGTACCTGTATATCTGTATCTATATGTATACATTATTTTTATATGAATTTTCCCCTCACATGTTTCCAAGTCTCTGCAAATCCTATATATAGATATCGATAAATATATAGAGGTACTATATATCTGTATCTCTCTCTCTTTATGTATGTGTGTTTATATATAAATAATTTATATATGAATTTTGCCCTCACATGGTTGCAAGTCTCTGCAAATCCTATATAAATATAGATATCGAAAAATATATAGAGGTCCTATATATCTGTTTCTCTCTCTCTTTAGTATATGTGTGTATATATAAATAATTTTATATATGAATTTCCCCTCACATGTTTGAAAGTCTTTGCAAATCCTATATAGATATAATTATCTATATATAGAGAGATGTCTAGATAGATCTATATGAATATAAATATATAGGGCTTGCAAATATTACAGGAGGGAAATGCACATAAATAGAGAGATGATTTGCAAATGTTTCAGGGGAAAATGCATATGTCAAATTAGTATATATAATTATAGATCTTTATTTAGCTCTGCATTGTTTATATAGGCATTGAATGTTTGCCTGTTACAATGTTGGAAGCCGGCCTGAGTCCCCATGGGGAGGTAGGGCAGGAAACAAATGAAGTTCTATTATTATTATTATTATTATTATTATTATTATTTTATTGTTGATACCATATTGTTTTTGTTGATCCTACTTTTTCACTTACAAAGCTAGTTTACTGTTTTTCTTTGACATGTGGTAAATATTCAAAAACATTTAATTTATTTATTTATATTTATTTCACAGTTTTCTATACCGAGCTTCTCAACCTCATTGAGGGACTCAGCCCGGTTTCCAGCCATAAAAAACATATACACTCATTAAAATATATTAAATATGGCCTACTGATGCCACAATTAATGTAATTTTATGGGTATCTATTTTTTATTTTCAAATGTACCAATAGCTGATGCATTCTCCACCCTCAGCTTATACTCGAGTCAATAAGTTTTCCCAGTTCTTTGTGGTAAAATTTGTTGCCTTGGCTTATATTCGGATCAGCTTATACTCGAGTATCTACGGTATGCTTAATTACTTTAAAATCTAACTGAATGCTACAATTGTAGACCTTTAGGACAAAGCATTTTTTTACTCTGCCCATATTGCTGTTTCCTCCATACCCATAATAGAAGATGAACTAGCACTTTAGCCATTCATTTTCCACTTCTATCATTTAATAAAACTACAGCTCTGTATCTTATAAGGTCACTTTAAAATGACAGCTGCATGGGAAAAGTTGCTAAGTTACAACCAAAATATAATTTAGCTATTTTCATTGTGGGAAAAGGATTAAAATAAATACAGTATGACTCCTTTATCTACAGGACCAGTACCCGCAGTTTACTTTCCTAATATCTGATATAATGTGACATCTCTAGGCATTTTTAGGTCCCATAAGGTGATTCTATGGTATATTTCCACCATGTATTGACCATAGTGTTGCTCAGCAGGATCTTTAGATGTCTATAAATGTGTACTCTCAAGGTATTTTCTACATCCTCCAGGATGACTATGGTATACTTCCATTGAAAGTAGTTTGTTGCATAGAGTTTTTTTTAATACCATTAAATGAAGTTAGTGCTATAGGGTTCACTATTACCAGTGATATTACTCATATTTGCTCCAAGTCCTGGATCATACCTTCTGCAAAGGTTCATACTGTAACTACTAGGCTTGTTTGATAAAAAAAATTGGTTCAAAACTAGTTTCGGGGCGCTGGTGGTTTGATTCTAAATTCAATTTCGATTTTCACAGAAAAAAAATGTTCAAAACTTTTCAAAACTTCTGAGACTTCCAAATACTTCTTTAATGGTTTTAAAGTGTTATTTCCTGTTTCATTGGCTGGTCTTTACTTTGAAAATACTTGTTTTACTCCAGTAAGGGGGAAGGAAAGCAAAGGGAGGAAAGTCATCCTTCGGTTTTAAACTGCTTCCCAGGCTCACGGTGAGAGGAGAGGAGGAAAGTCAGCCACTCGGTGTTAAAATGCTTCCCAGGCTCACGGGGATAGTAGAGGGAGGAAAGTCAGCCACTCGGTTTTAAAATGCTTCCCAGGCTCACGGGGATAGTAGAGGGAGGAAAGTCAGCCACTCGGTTTTAAAATGCTTCCCAGGCTCACGGGGATAGTAGAGGGAGGAAAGTCAGCCACTCGGTTTTAAAATGCTTCCCAGGCTCACGGGGATAGTAGAGGGAGGAAAGTCAGCCACTCGGTTTTAAAATGCTTCCCAGGCTCACGGGGATAGTAGAGGGAGGAAAGTCAGCCACTCGGTTTTAAAATGCTTCCCAGGCTCACGGGGATAGTAGAGGGAGGAAAGTCAGCCACTCGGTTTTAAAATGCTTCCCAGGCTCACGGGGATAGTAGAGGGAGGAAAGTCAGCCACTCGGTTTTAAAATGCTTCCCAGGCTTGAACCGAGGCCAGGAATAATTTCCGACTCACTTGTTCGTAACTGAAATGGTGGAAAAAGCTTCGGAAGGGCAAAGGGACTTCTAGTTACCTTAAAAACTTCAAAATCGCTTCAAAAAGCAAATCTTTCCAAATTTATCCAGAATTATGAAGATTCCGACCAAACCTAACCATGCCTAATAACTACTTATTTGTAACTGCTTCTGAGATCCTTTGAAAGGAAGAGATGCCAAGCCACACTCTGTGTTAGACCTTTTCTTTCATAGTAGGTGAAGATCTGGTTTCACAATTTTCTAGTGCCTTGCCCCTTCCATTTGTGGGGCTTGACCTCTTTCTTATCTTGTCCTGTGAGATGTAATTAGGTTGCTTTAGATTTTTTGTTCTGCGTAGTAACTAGAAAACACAATGATCTGAATCCAACATCCTCTTGGCAAGTGTAAATGTCTTTATGTGGAAATGTGCTACATGAACATTAACACAAACCCCATGCAGAGCAGCAACATGGCACAACAGATGTCAGTGACTTATGATGCATAATGCATGGCGTAGGTTTTTAAACATGGTCTGGATGGCCATCTATTGGGAGTGTTTTTATTATGTATGGCAGGGACTGGTCTGGATGTCCCTTGTGGTCATTCTCTATGATTCTGTAAGTCTAACCCCAATACAGAGTATTGGATGTATTATCATAATGCAACATGTAGGATATACAACCATAATGCACAAGGTTGAACAACAATATATGATGCACAATGTGCAAAGAAAAGGCACAGAGAAATGTAGTGTCTGTTTAAATCCACGTCCTCCACAATTAGTAGAAGTCATCCCTTGTGCAAAGGCTATTTTTTTGCACTTTGTGCATAGTGTGATTTACACCTGTCTATTATCCCTAACTGAATTCTGGCCATGTTTGCAATTAACTTTTTTGCTCTATGGGAATGGGAAAATCAAAACAGTTGTTGAGAGTTCAGTACAGTTACTTACATCAAAAAGGAGAAAGAAAAGTTCATTGAAATGTCAGCGCTGCAACAGAGCAATAACACTGCAAATTGGGGATACAGAGGAATAGTTTACAACTTTCTGTGCTCAGCATTTTTACATACAGTTAGTTTGCAGGAAACTAAATAAAGCCATTCACATCAGATTCCTCAAGCTCAGCATATGCCTGATTTGGATTTTTCCAATTGCTATTTGGCATTCCTTTCAAGGCAAAAAAGGGGGCCAATTGCCAATTACAGTTTCAAAAAAAGCAAACTTCAGTTGGCAACTGTATGCATTGCAGAGGGTGACCTGGGAATGACCACAAACATTGCATAGTCTTTGACAAGGCCATTTGTGATAGTTATGTTATCATTATATTTATTTCTATCCTGCTTTATCTCTCTAAAAATAGACTCAAAGCAAGCAATAGATATAAAGCCATTTCCCCTTGTTAAGATTCTTACTTCCTACATTTGCACTTTCCCTTGTTATGAAGGTCACTTGCTCAGATTTGTGGTTTTTATCAGCAACTTATGTGTAGAAAGGCCTTACATGGAAAGCTGAGCTTTGTAGTTACAAAACCCCTTATGCAGGAATCACTTGTGAGGACATTCAAGAGTGTAAATAATGATTACATCGACGTATCAACGTACTTCTCTAATATATCTTATCTTCTCTAAAAGGCTCCAAGAACATTTAAAAAATCATGTATGTATGTGTAACAATGGATACCAGTGGAACTAGTGTCCTCCTTTGCTTCCAACTCGCTTCCTTTGCTTGTAACATGATCCCCATCTTCGCCCTTCTCTGCAATCCATTTTAAGTCGCTCTTCTGTCTCTTCTCCTCTTTCTGGGGTCTCTTTCTCCTCTCCTTCCTTTCAGGGTTTCATTTTGAAACAAGCCTCGTCAAATGTCACCAGGCAGTCAACAGTTTCTGGATTTACACTGCCATATAATGCAGTTTAGACCCATGCAATGCAGTTCAATCCGTATTATATGGTGTGGTTGATCTAGCCAGCAATGTGGGGCTCTTTGATGTGAATGAGGGAGAAAAAGGTTGGCTCAAGCCTTACATTTTCAGTTTTCTCTTTCCACCCACTTCCTCTGCTCAGTTCTTGAAAAGAGGGGAGGGAAGAGGAGAAGAGACGTTTCTGTTGTCTTTTCAAGCAGTGCCCATATTGCTTTACATCTGCCCTACCTCTGTGTCGTACCTACGCTGAAGAATTAATGTTGCTTGAGGGACAAGAAGTGGGGAAAAGCCAGCCACAAGAAGTGGGGGGGGGGGGGGGGGGAGAGAAGGAAGGAATTTCCTCTGCTTGCTTTTCCCCACTTCTTGTCCCTGGCCCAGCTGAAGCCGAAGCAGAGGGACAAGAAGCGGGATGGAATTCCTTCCTTCTCTGCTTTTCCCTCCTCTTCTTGTGACTCGCCCAGCTCAAACCAAGAGAGAGGGAGAAGAAGCGGGGAAAGGCAGAGAAGGAAGGAATAAAATAACCTTGGGAGAAATCTGAACATTACGGAATATTTCCGAAAAAGGTAAGTGGTTCAAATTTGGATTTGCCCCTCCCAGCTTTCTTGCATGGTTTGAAACTGTTTCGGAAGGCAAAATTCAGAAGTTTTTTTATGACTTTTCGGATCTTCCGAGCGACTCTATCCAGCCCTAGTAGGTATATGCCATATTCTGTGAATTGGATAAATGGTAAATACTGAGAAAATTATATAGAATCATAGACATATATTTGAAAGAGACCACAAGGGCCATCCAGTCCAACCCCCTTGCTATGCAAGGACAAACAATCAAAGTACCTCTGACAGATGGCCATCTAGCCTCTGCTTAAATGCCTCAAAAGAAGAAACCTCCATCACACTCTACTACAGTGTATTCCACTGTTGAACAACTCTTACCTTCAGAAAGTGCTTTCTAATTTTAGGTGGAATCTCATTTCCTGTAATTTGAATCCATTCTTGCATGTTATAGTCTCTGAAGCAAAAGACAGATACATCTTCAATATGACATCTTTTCAAATATTTAAACATAACTGTCATGTTTCCTCTTAGGCCCCTTCTAAGGCCCCATCTACACTGCCATATAATTCAGATTATCAAAGCAGATAAATCCACATTATCTAATGTGAACTGTATTATATGAGGACCCTTCAACATATGACTAAAAACCTGGGTTAAAAGGGTTGGGGTTGAATAAATGACATTTAGCCAAAATGTGAATAGAATAGGGTTAACAGCTGAAAAGCATATGTTAAAAGGTGCACTTAAAACCTGACTCCATCTGAAAAAAATGTGTACCTTTGCATGACTATCCCTGCAGTCATGAAAAACACATGCTTCCCTTCCCCTGTGTGAACTGCTTCAGCACATGTGTGCTTTTTAAAAACCCAAATCAGCTAATCAGCTGATAAGGCTGTCAAAACATGGAGCCAGGACATACAGGTGGCTCAAGGGAAGCACAAGTGGAAAGCAATTAGAACTCTCTGGATCTCTTTCTTTTAAACTTTATAATATTAAACAGAGTTTGAATTAACAATTGGGCAAAGAGAGAAATAAGAAATGTGTTTGTGTTTACATCAAGATATTTGCATGTGCATATATGAGGTCCAGTGCATAACAGAGGGATTTTTTTTTTTAAAAAAACAAATTCTGCTGGATGTCCCCTGTCTGCTCTCCATCTTGATCCACTTAAAAGGAAGATGTGAGGATGGGAGGGCAGCATTTCCTGGGACTGACAGGTCTGTGTGTGGACCTGCTGTCAGGTCCCATGAGTTTTTGCCTCAGATTTAAAACATGTATTTTGGCACTGTCTGGAAGTGCCCTGAGTCTACACTGTCATATAATCCAGTTCAAAGCAGATAATCTGGATTTTATATGGCAGTGTAGACATGGGCCACAGTGTCATATAATCTAGATTATCAAGGCAGATAATCCACATTATCTGCTTTGAACTAGATTATGTAAATTTACACTGGCATATAATCCAGTTCAAAAAAGTGCAGAAGATGCCTTAATGTTTTTCTTCTTCTCCAAACTAAACAGATCCATCTCTCTAATCTGGTTTCATAGGATGTGGTTTCCAGAACTTTTGCCATTTTGATCAGCCTTCTCTGGGCCTGTTCCAGTTTGTCAATATCCGTTTTGAATTGTCAAGCATTCTAGAGCCCCTTCCCCACAGCTGAATAAAACCCCACATTATCTGCTTTGAACTGGGATATATGGCAGTGTGGACTGAGATAACCCAGTTCAAAGCAGATATTGTGGGTTTTTCTATCTTGATATTCTGGGATATAGGGCTGTTTGGAAGGGCCCTAGATGAGGTCTGTCCAAAGTAGGATAGAGTGGTATCATTACTTCCCTTGATCTAGACCAGTGTTTCTCAACCTGGGGGTCGGGACCCCTAGGGGGGTCACAAGGGGGTGTCACAGGGGTCACCAAAGAACATCAGAAAGCAGTATTTTCTGTTGGTCATGGAGGTTGTGTGTGAGAAGTTTAGACTAATTCTATTGTTGGTGGGGTTCAGAATGTGCTTTGATTGTAGGTGAACTATAAATCCCAACAACTACAACTCCCAAATGTCAAGGTCTATTTCCCCCAAACTCTACTGGTGTTCACATTTAGGCATATTGCCAAGTTAGGTCCAGATCCATTATTGTTTGAGTCCACAGTGCTCTCTGGATGTAAGTGAACTACAACTCCAAAACTCAAGGTCACTGCCCATCAAATCCTTCCAGTATTTTCTGTTGCTCATGGGAGTTCTGTATGCCAAGTTTGCTTCAGTTCCATCATTGGTGGAGTTTAGAATGCTCTTTGATTGTAGGTTAACTATAAATCCCAGCACCTACAAATCCCAAATGACAAAATCAACCCCCCCCCCCCAAACCAAATTTGGGCATATGGGGTATTTGTGCCAAGTTAAGTCCAAAGAATGAAAATACATCCTGCAGATCAGATATTTACATTAGTATTCATAACAGTAGCAAAATTCCAGTTATGAAGTAGCAATAAAAATAATTTGATGGTTGGGGGTCATCACAACATGCGGAACTGTAATAAGGGGTCGTGGCATTAGGAAGGTTGAGAACCACTGATCTAGACACTATATACCTAATGATGGAGCTTCAAATTTCATTGGCTTTTTAGCTCCCACATCGTACCCTTGACTCATGTTCAGCATGTGAGCCTTTCACTGTTGTTTGTTATTGGACTCAGCCTCTTGAGCGAAACATTTCTCAGCATCATTGGTGTTTCTTTGATCACCATTCAGATGTAATGCTGGCCAATGTAAGTGCAGTTGGTATATACATTACCCCTTTGTTTTATTTCACGTGTCTTGCACCCTCTCTTCAAACATTGAGATGCCCACCTGAAAATACGAAATATTGAAGATTCCTCCTTTGAAATGGAAACCTTCTCCAGAACAAACACACCACAGAACAACAAAGGGTTTCAGATCTTCAGCAGCCGCCACATAAACATTTGCATGCAAAAGTCGGTATTGGGTTGCACAGTCTGTTTGCATTATTCACAAATGGGAGCTGAACTGAGGAAAAAGGGTTAACATTATAGAATTTCTGCTTCTAAACAGCAGCTGGCTTTGGACACCTGCACCACTGAATGCTGACTACACATGTGAAGAATGTTCTCCGGCAGAGAAGGACACCTGGAGGAAATGGCACTGAGTTTGTAATACAGACTAACATTATGAACTGAGTAACTTACTGCATATCTCAGACTACGTGAAGTGATTTTTGGCAAAAATCAATATGCATTTGGTAGCAGAATGGTGGAAGGGGGACCTTGCGCAACTATTCTATTATATATAAATAGTGTGAGTCATTCAGTATGGGTAAGTTATTGAGAATATATTCATTACTAGAAGGAATATGGGATGAAGGGGGAATGCTCAATTGAAAGATGGATTGTTTCCATTATTTCAGCATGCACACACACAATGCTGGTCTTTTCTGGAGCTAAAAAAACCTCACAGTACCTTGTTGCTATATGCGATGGTGTTTACTTCCATATAAGCCATACACACACACACACACACACACACACACACACACTGTATATACTCAAGTATAGGCCTAGTTTTTCAGTCCCCTTTTTAGGCTGAAAAAGCACCCCTCAGCTTATACTCGAGTCAAGGTCATTTATTATTTTACTCTGTTATCAATATTATTTTATTCCATGTATTATTTTACTCTCTATTATTATTACATTTACAGTATTTTACGCTATTTATGATGATTATTAAATTTATTATTTTACTTTATTATTATTGCATTTATTATTTTACTCTATTATTACTGTTATTATTGCATTTCCATTATTTTACTTTATTATTATTACATTTATTATTTTACTCTCTTTATTATTGCTGGAAGGATACATAAATACATTTACATTGAAGAAGGTTAGAATAATGATTTAATCAGAGTTGGGTAGTCTTATCTCAAATTACAGTTTTATGTAAATATTAAAAACATTTCACCTCCTGATGCCTCAATTAATGTAATGTTATTGGTATGTATTTTTTATTTTGAAATTTACCAGTAGCAGTTGCATTTCCCACCCTTGGCTTATACTCGAGTCAATATGTTTTCTCAGTGTTTTGTGGTAAAATTAGGTGCTTCGGCTTATATTCGGATCGGCTTATACTCGGGTATATACGGTACATATATTATATTCCCTTTTAGGTGGTAGTTCTCTCTTATTCTACCCTAAAATCTCTTTTCTGCCCTTCCTTCCCGATTTTATGATAGTGTATTAGAATTGCTATCAATACAAATAATCTAAAGAAAGAAAGAAAGTGCGGTGTGATCTAAAGTAGTGCAGGCGGTACCTTACCTATCTTGAGAAATGTGAATCCAGTAGGAGCAGCTTGGATATACAATATCAAGCTTTATGTCGTAAATATAGATTTCCCGGATTTTAGAATGAATAAAGTAATGGAGAAGTTCATCGAAAGGGCAAGTTCCAAATCAACACAAGGATTCTGTGTTCAAATATCACCAAAGCCAGAAATAGACATGGCATTTGTTCTGTAAGTGACAACTTAGTACCATGCTGTCAAATATCGTTGTGGTTATGTGAATATAGGCTGCAGTATCAAATTAGCATCACAGTTTTCTGTAAAGTGGCAGCATAGAAAAAATGGTTTCTTTAAGAGGATCAGCTCTAACTTTCTGAAAAGGAATATCTTCCACTTAACCACTGCGAAAAGCAACAGGGTTAGGCCGAGATCAGATCAAAGAGGAGAGGTATAAATATTTTATTACAGATGGTGTGAAAAAGTTGGAATAGAAGTTAGCTTTCCTAATGATTGCTCTAACAAACAAATAGATTTCAGGAGAATGCTGAAAAGTGCTGTGGCTACTAAAAATATCTTAGCTCAACACAAAAAAAATTCCAGTTTCCTCAAACACATTAGCATTTGTGAGTGATAATGCAAATGTGAATTATGTCACGGTACACTCAACGTACCATCTGCTCCAAGAAAGAAAAACAGCTGTTGGTAAATGTAAGTTGCAGAGTTGACGTGGTATGCAATATGTTCAAATACTGTATGGAATAAATCAGTTGAATGTTGACGATATATTGTGTCAAAAATATTTTTTTAAAGTTTGCAAAAAGGAAGCACTCAGCTGCAAACCGTTTGGAGGTGGAAGAGGAAATTGCAGTGATACATCCTGACCAGATGGTTTTTTTCCCTCAAGCCAGTCATTGGTGGGCTACTTAGCTACATCTGCAGCTCTTTCCCCGAATGTCTTTGGAATTAATTGGGAGGCGAGTTAAGTGGTGTGGTAGCATTATGGGCCAATTGACGTCAGAATTTCAGAGCTATATTCAAGAGTCAAGAATGAAAGCTAGTTGAACATGGGCTGGGTATATAAAGTTAAGAGAAAAGTGGAAAATGAAAAGTGTGGGCCAGCTGTGATTGAATCTTACAAATGTTTGACACACCTGAAGCTAGGATTTAAGCGCTAAATTGTGTAAAATTTAATTTTTGATGGTAATTCTTTTTAAAATGGTGATTACAGGAGGAAATAGAGAGGCCAGGGCAAGGAAACTATGTATTCAAGAAATTCTGATGGGAATTGTTTATCCCGTATAGACTACTGCAATGCACTCTACATGAGGTTGCCTTTGAAGACTGTCCAGAAGCTTCAAATGGTCCAACAAACAGCAGCCAGATTGCTAACAGGAGCAGTGCTTAGGGAGCATACAACCCCTCTGTTGCGCCAGCTCCACTGGCTGCCAGTTTGCTACCGGGCATAATTCAAAGTGCTGGCTTTAGCTATAAAGTCCTAAACAGTTCTGGTCCAACTTACATGTCCGAACGCATCTCCCCTTATGAACCATCTAAGATCTTAAGATCATCTGGGGAAGCCCTGCACTCGTTACCGCCTTTGTCACAAGTATCTTTGGCGGGGACAAGAGACAAGGCCTTCTCGGTGGTGGCCCCTCGGCTGTGGAATGCCCTCCCTATAGATCAGTGGTTCTCAACCTGGGGTCCCCAGATGTTTTTGGCCTTCAACTCCCAAAACTCCTAACAGCTGGTAAACTGGCTGAGATTTCTGAGAGTTGTTTTAAGAAGAATCACAGTAGTGACATATTGAATCCACCCATAACTGAGCAATGGAAAGGTGAGGCTCCGAGTCCACAAATCTTTTATAACTCATTGCAGCTAGTTCCAGCCAATAAAATTTGAGTGAAATACTTCTGCAATTGCTATTGATTTTGTCATTTGAATTGTTAATCCAACACACACACACACATGAATACCACATTTGGTTTTCCAAATGTTGTTTGACTTCAGCCTTAATTATCCTTCATCATTGGTTGTACTGGTTAAGCCCAAAACTAAATTCAGTCCAGAAACATTGGATGGTTCACATTTTCTATCTGTGGTATGAGGATGCCACTAAAAGTTGTGTCTCCATGTCTGTTCTTTAAAAGATGTAGGATTGAAATGTTTTAGTCATTGTAAATATATTTGCTGGACATGTATTATATGGCATCAAATTGTGCCTTTATGTGTGCCGCTCTGAGTCCCCTTTCGGGGTTGAGAAGGGTGGTATATAAATATGGCAAATAAATAAATAAACGAATTATCTCATGTTTCATCGAACTATGTATTTTCCTACTTCCAGCGCCACTTAATTGGCTGGCACAGTCAGAAACAGAGAAACAGATAAGATGATATGGTATGATATGGGGTCAGTAAGGTTATGTTATCATGATAAGAGGAAAAATCAATGTTTTTGGCATGCAGTTCTGCCCTAGAATTAATACAGGTTGAGTACTATTCCTTATCTGAAATGCTTAGGACCAGAACTGATTGAATTTTGGAATACGTACATGATCTTAGAGATGGAACCTAAGTCTAAATACAGACTTGGAACCCCAGTCTTATACGAATGGCCCAAAGGTAGTTTTAAAGAATATTTTAAAAATCATTTTGGGCATTGACCTCATTGGTGTCACTATCTCAGCCACCCATGTGGACAATTTTTGAGTGTTTCAGATTTTGAAATTCTGGAGAAGGGATGCTCAAACTATATTAACAGAACATATTAGGTCTCTTAAATATTACTTGTTTTGACAAAAGAGCTAAACTTCAGCCATAGGTTCTCTAGAAGTGCCTTTCTGAAAAACAGGAGCTTCATCATTTCAATTTTCGTTGTTAACTAAAAAATGGGGATTCAAGATTAATTCAGAAAAGATGGGCAGAGTTCCCATGGCTTTGGGTTTGCATTTCATGAAGAATAATTTCCTTCAACACAAAAAAGTGTAGGAACCAATGGGATTTTGGTCTGCATAAATGGGAGTATAGTGTCTAGATCCAGGGAAGTCATGCTACCCCCCTGATTGGCCTTGTGTCCAATTCTGGGGACACAGTTAAAGGGTGATGTTGATAAGCTGGAATGTGTCCAGAGAAGGGTAACTAAATGATCAAGGGTCTGGAGAACAAGCCCTATGAGGAGTGGCTTAAAGAGCTGGGCATGTTTAGCCTGAAGAAGAGAAGACTGAGAGGAGACATGATGAGGGGGTAGGTATAAGTATGTGAGGGGAAGTCATAGGGAGGAGGGAGCAAGTTTGTTTTTCTGCTGCCCTGGAGACTAGGATGCAGAACAATGGCTTCAGACTACAAGAAAGGAGATTCTACCTGAACATTAGGAAGAATTTCCTAATGGCGAGAGCTTTTCAGCAGTGGAACTCTCTGCCCCAGACTGTGGTGGAAGCGCCTTCTTTGGAGGCTTTTCAACAGAGGCTGGATGGCCATCTGCCAGGGGTACTTTGATTTCCCTGCTTCTTGGCAAGAGGTTGGACTGGATTGTCCACAAGATCTCTTCCAACTCTATGATTCTAAGTTTCATGCAGCATAGAGTTCATGTGTATGGCAAGGCCAGGAAAAGTTTTTATCATTTTATCTTGTGCATTTGTGCTCTTTGTGTTATTTTGCACTGTTTATTCTATTTTGTTATTTTATATATTTTGTTGTGGTGTAACTTTTCTGTTATTTTGTATTTTATTTTGATGCATTGTATGTTTCGGGCTTGGCCTCATGTTAGCCATCCCGAGTCCCCATTGGAGAGATGGTGGTGGGGTATAAATAAAGATTATTATTATTATTATTATTATTATTATTATTATTATTATTAGACTCCTGCTTTGAGACTCCCCAGGCAGCAGGTGATTCTGGAAGTTGTAGTCCAGAAAGATAATTTCCTCCTCCTTTTCAAAAGTGTAGAGAATGAAAAATCCCACTGGTATACGTGCCAACCTTGGGTTCTCCTAGTTTCGCTGCTGGCTACTTATCAGAGTACCGTGAAATAAGGAACAACTGAAAAACAATGTTTGCTGAATGACATTAGCAGTCTATTTCTAACCTGGAGAAAATGTCTTTGCTGCTAGAGCCGTAACCCCTGTGCGGCAGCTAACAGTACTCAGAAGTCATATTTGATAATATAAGATGTTTTTAAAAGCTATATTGCATTAATAAATATGACTGAGAAAGACATAATGGCCTTCTTCCGGTTCACTCAGAGAAATGATTCTGCTGGCAGAAAGCACTATGGTTCCACACGGAGTGACTGCTTATATGTATGGCTACTCTCTAGGGTCCAAGTAGAAAATTTACTATTGACATAAAGGGGACAACAGATTGCTAGCAGTGTGGTTTTAAGAAGAACGAAGAAAGCAAAGAGAGACCAGCCTAAAGTGCCACTATGCTGGCCCTGATGAAATGAATGGAAGCACAGGAATTGCAGTTACACATGCCGGTGCCACTGTTCTGTTTTTCAATTACTGTTCTGTTCTTCATTTTTCCATGCCCTTTCTATGACATGAAAGGGCACCATTGCTAGCTATTAGTTATTGTAGGACTTGATCACAGAAGTCCACTATTTTGTTGCAGTCACATTATTATTGATAATTGATACATGGCAACTTGAGCTCAGTTTTGGAGATTCAGCACCGCTGGTCAATCATCAGCAATTATAAGATCTATCAACCAAAAAGTTGCAAGTTCAAAGCCCTGGGTTGGCATGAGCTGTCAACTGTCAGCCTAGCTCATTGTTTACCTAAGCAATTCGAAAACAGCTTTAGCTGTGGTTAGAGAAATTAGGTACCACTAAAAGCGGAGGAGGTGTTTTACAACGCCATAAAGAAAGAACATCAGAAAATGCTGGGTGACCAAAAAGAAGGAGGAAGTCCTGATTGCTCTTCATCACAGAGGAAAGAGCAACAACACCCCCTGGACCTGAGCCCAACCTTCCATGGCACCTCCTTCTGTTCTGTCTGTCTGTGTATTGTCTATACAAAACAGCATTGAATGTTTGCCATGTATGTGTACTTTGATCCGCACTGAGTCCCCTTCGGGGTGAGAAGGGCGGAATATAAATAAAGTATTATTATTATTATTATTGTTATTGTTATTATTATTATTATTATTATTATTATTGTGCCAATTCACCATTCTCTGGACCCGTGATCACACTTTCACATACCCTCATGACCTACTGTGGTTCCTTAATTTTACTTCTGAATTTTGATTGTACTTGTGCAATTTTAGTATTAAAAACCAAACCAAAAAAGCCAAGATACAATAAGACGGAAAATAGCCAGTTTGGGAATAGCATGGGGGACAGGGGAGAGGAACAGAGAGTTAGAAGGGGCCCATCTATCTCTGTTGTGGCACTGGGTGCTATTGATGGATTTTTCCTGTTAATATTTAGGAATAGGAGAATGACACTGGAGGAGAGGGAAAGGCAAACCAGTGGTGGGGTGCATTCAAGACCATTTGATTGGGACTCTTACTTTTGGTTACTGCAATACCAATTTGCTGAACTCATGTGATAAAATCCATAATTTTACTATTTGGGTGTGGAGAGGTGTTTATTGTGCTATTTACATTTGTGGTGGATTCTACCAAAGCCTCATTTTCAAAGGTTTCAAATTTCTGCATTTTTTTTTTATTTCCATGAAAAGCAAGCTGGTTTGAATCCATCACAGTTCCCAATACATTTAGAAAATGTTGCTATTGAATATTTGTTTATACCCATGAGTTCTCTTTCATCTTGACATTCAGTCCAATTGAAATAGTACAAATTATCTGACCAAGAAGTATCTCAGTTTCAGTTGTATGACCATCCCTGTATTTTATAGCTGGATCTTTCCACAGAATCGTTGTTGTGCACACACATTTTAATAGACTTCAAACTGTCCTCAGCTTTGATAGTCTCCAAAGCCCACTTAGTAATAATAAGAAGTGTGCGATATATGTTTTGATTTTTGTAAGACAGAACATAAATGCATGCATTATTGAATAACAATAATTATTCTAATTATAATATATGCTGCAATCCCAGGCAACAGCAGAATTGATGAGATGCAACTGGAAAAGCTTACACGATTTAAAGATCGAACTGCAAAGACTCTGGCACAAGCCAATAAAAGTGGTCTCAGTGGTGATTGGTACACTGGGTGCAGTGCCTAAAGTCCTTGGCCAGCACTTAAAAAGAATTAGCATTGACAAAATCATCATCTGTCAGCTGCTAAAGGCCACCCTACTTGGACCAGCATGCATTATTCGCTGATACATCACACAGTCCTAGACATTTGGGAAATGTCCGACATGTTATTCAATACAAAAGCCAGCAGAGTGATCTTGTTTGCTGTGTACTAATCTTGTTGTGTATCTCTAATAATAATAATAATATTAATAATAATAATAATAGTAATAATAATAAATTAATACAGATGATCATATGAATTGGCCCAGTGTCTTTGGTCTAATTTATGTTAAATATCTGCAGTTCTCCTGCTTTATCTGCTTTATCTATCAGGAGTGGACTGCTGTCTATGCTCCCTTTTCCCATTATTTTTAATGGGAAGACCCCATGTCCTAGCTGTTATTCTTTTGGCAATTATGTCAAGTAAAGGACTTAAGCCTATTTTCCCTTGCCCCTTAATAGAATTTGAAACAGAGTCCCGGTGCTGTTGCCTTGTGTTTGTCATTCTATTTCTGATCACCTCTTCATTTATCTTTGTTGAATGCACACACACATTTAAGAAAAGCTGCTCAAAAGAATCTACTGTTATCTGCTAAAAATCTGTGTAAATATATTTTAAGAGAGACAGTTTCTTAGGTTCAGGCTCTGACACAGACATCCTCTCCCATATTTCACAGATGAAAATGAGACACATGTTGTCAAGCAACAGCAAAGTGTGTCAAGATGGTAAAAATATTAGTTAGAAAAACAAGCTAGGAGATGCTGTAGCGCAGTGTTTCTCAACCTGGGGGTCGGGACCCCTAAGGGGGTTGCAAGGGTGTTGTCAGAGAGGTAGCCAAAGACTATCAGAAACACAGTATTTTCTGTTGGTCATGGGGGTTCTGTGTGGGAGGTTTGACCCAATTCTATCATGGGTAGGGTTCAGAATGCTCTTTAATTGTAGGTGGACTATACATCCCAGCGACTACAACTCCCAAATGTCAAGATCTATTTCCTCAAACTGCACCAGTGTCTGCATTTGGGCATATTGAGTATTCATGTCAAGGTTGATTCAGATCCAGCATTGTTTGACTCCACAGTGCTCTCTGGATGTAGGTGAACTATTATTATTATTATTATTATTATTATTATTATTATTTGCTTTATTTCTATACCACATTTTTCAGCCTGATTCAGCGATTCAATGCGGTTTACACAATACAAATTATCACAACAATATCATAGTAGTTAAAACACATCATATACAACAGACAAAACAACAATCAATTATCATATCATAATGCCTCAGTAAAAATCAGAATCCGTTCTCATAATCCTTATACCGTTTTCCTATGTTCGATTTTGCCGTCTTCCTGTGTTCAGTTGCACTGTTTAGCCAAACGCTTGTTCATAGAGCCACGTCTTAACCTTCCTCCTGAACGCCAGCAGCGAAGGGGCCTGTCTGATGTCTACAGGTAAGGCATTCCATAGCCGAGGGGCCACCACCGAGAAGGCCCTGTCTCTCGTCCCCGCCAGACGCGCCTGTGACGCAGGCGGGACCGAGAGCAGGGCCTCCCCAGACGATCTTAATGTCCTAGTCGGTTCATAGGTGGAGATGCGTTCGGAGAGGTAGGTGGGGCCGGAACAACAACTCCCAAACTCAAGGTCAATGCCCACCAAACCCTTCCAGTATTTTCTGTTAGTCATGGGAGTTCTGTGTGCCAATTTTGGTTCAATTCCATCATTGGTGGAGTTGAGAATTCTCTTTGATTGTAGGTGAACTATAAATCCCAGCAACTACAACTCCCAAATGACAAAATCAATCCTCCCCAACCCTGTGGGTATATTGAATATTTGTGCCAAATTTGGTCCAGCGAATGAAAATACATCCTGCATATTGAATATTTAAAATTCATAACAGTAGCAAAATTATGGTTATGAAGTCGCAACGAAAATGTTATAGTTGGGGGTCACCACAACATGAGGAACTGTATTAAGGGGTCACAGTATTGGGAAGGTTGAGAAATACTGCTGTAGCAGTTTGATTTTGTCTGACTCTATTGGGAAGGGAAATATTGTATTCAGTCGTGTCCTCTCCTCCCCCCTCCCACTGCTACCCTGAAGAAGTAATTGTGCAAACTGGGTTGTTGTAGGTTTTTTGGGTTGTATAGCTATGTTCTAGAAGCATTCTCTCCTGATGTTTCGCCTGCATCTGTGGCAAGCATCCTCAGAGGTTGTGAGGTTTGTTGGAAACTGGAAAATTGGGTTTATATATCTTTGGAATATCTAGGATGGAGGTAGGTGGGAATGTTTCAATTGGCCACCTTGATTAGCATTTAATGGCCTGACAGTTTTTAGCTGTGCCCTGTTACTGCTTGGGAAATTTCCTTGTTGAGAGGTGACCAGGTGTTCCTGATTGTTTCCTGGCTGGAGTTCCCCTGTGAGTTTTGTTCTTTATTTACTGTTATAATTTTACATTTTTTTTAGTACTGATAGCCAGATTTTGTTCATTTTCATAGTTTCCTCCTTTCTGTTGAAATTGTTCACATTCTTCTGGATTTAAATGACTTCTCTATGTAGCCTGACATGGTGGTTGTGGGAGTGGTCCAGCATTTCTGTGTTCTCAAATAATATGCTGTATCCAGGTTGGTTCATCAGGTGCTCTGCTTTGACTGACTTATCTGGTTGAAGTAGTCTGCTGTGCCTTTCATGTTCCTTGATTCATGTTTGGGCAGTGCTGCATTTGGTGGTCCCTATGTAGACTTGTCCACAGCTGCACGGTATACGGTAGACTCCTGCAGAAGTGAGAGGATCCCTCTTGTCCTTTGCTGAACGTAGCATTTGTTGGATTTTCTTATTGGGTCTGTAGATAGTTTGTATGTTGCGTTTCCTCATCAGCTTCCCTATGTGGTCAGTGGCTCCCTTGATGTATAGCAAGAACACTTTCCCTCTGGATGGATCTTTGTCTTTACTCTCGTGGCTTGTTCTCGGTCGTGCAGCTCTTCTGATGTCTGTGGTGGAGTATCCATTGGCCTGTAAAGCCCAGTTTAGGTAGTTCAGTTCATCTTGGAGGAGGTGGGGTTTGCAGATTCTTTTTGCACAGTCTGCCAGGGCTTTAATGGTGCTTCTTTTTTGACTTGGGTGATGGTTGGGGTTTTTATGTAGGTATCTATCTGTGTATGTAGGTTTTCTGTAAACTGTGTGATCCAGTTGTTGATCTGGTGTGTATGGCTAGGACATTTAGAAAAGGAAGTTTTCTTTCATTTTCTTTTTCCATGGTGAATTGGATGTTTGGGTAGATGCTGTCAAGGTGGTCCAGGAACCTGTTAGTTCTTCTCCTCCATGGCTCCAAATGGTGAAGGTGTCATCCACATATCTGAACCATATTGTGGGCTTTTTTGCTGCTTTTTCCAGGGCTTGTTTTTCAAAGTGTTCCATGTAGAAATTTGCAATGATTGGGCTGAGAGGGCTCCCCATAGCTACTCCATCTTTCTGAAAGCCTTTGACAATAAATTGTGCAAACTACTTTTTGAAGCAATTAAAATAAACTGAGGAAAAAAGGAAGAAAGCAGAGGGAGAAGAAATTCAGGCATTTTAAAAATCTGCAACAGTAGATGACAGAGAATTAACTAGTACTGCCTCTGACAAACTAGGGCACTTGGAGAGTATGTATGTAACTATGCATATTTTAAAAATAACCTATCAATGTAAATATAATTACTAGTCCCAATGAGTGAAAATCCATTGAATCAATGGAACTAAATAAGTGCTGACTTTTCCAAGTTCTCATTGGTCCAGGGGGGAGCCTGTTCTAGTAACAGCTGGATTTAGACCACAAGGGTAAGGCTTAAATTGCTTAGCTGCTATTGCCATCCAAAGAGATATTTTTCAGAATTCATATTGTGACTTTAATGCATTGTATTTTTGTTTTGTTTTTTATTTTTAAAAATGCCAGCTTTGACACAGAAGGGGTATGAACCTATACCCATTCATTTTCCTCTGCCTTGAAATCCTTTCTGTTTCCCCATTTTAACGTAACAAAGGCAGGCAGTGTACATGCCCACTGGTGCTAATAAGACACGTTGGAGTGACAGGGTTTTCCTCACCTCGCTCTCGTGCAAAATTAGATGCAAAATATTGCAACCCAGCTAATAGAAATGATCAGATGAACAATGAAGTATCATTGGCAATGCCTGGAGGACAGACACTGTTCAAGAGAGATATAGCAGAATATCAGCATCCATGTGAGAGGAGGGACAATTCCATTAAATTAGACCATGCAGTGCCAGCATATAAATTAGGGGAGGAAATGCTGGCACCAGAAAGAAGCACTCTGAAGATGATCAGAGCTAAGCACAATGCTTTGCAAATGGAAGGTAGATAGCCCAAGGTCACCAAACTGACCATCACTGTCTTTCAGTATAAAACTAAACAAGATGGCTGCAACAGCACTGGCAGGCAATAGTTATTTGCATCTACTCAGTGTACAGCTCAGTATTCAGAGACAACACTAGTCCATAAAAGAGCAGGAAAACTGATTCTGCATGTATTTTTATACATTAATGTAGTATTACTCCAGAGATCGCTTGAGTGTTTTGTGTGTGTGTGTCAGGAGTGACTTGAGAAACTGCAAGTTGCTTCTGGTGTAAAAGAATTGGCTGCCTTCAAGGACATTACCCAGGGATGAGCGGATGTTTTGATGTTTTACCATCCTTGTGGGAGGCTTCGCTGATGTCCCCGCATGGGAAGCTGGAGCTGACATAGAGAGCTCATCCACACTATCTCCGGATTCGAACCTCCAACCCGTCAGTCTTAAGTCCTGCTAGCACAAGGGTTTAACTCATTGTGCCACTGGAGTGACTGCTCCAGATGCCAGAAAAGCAAATGCCTATTTATTTATCATGTCATCAGGAACCATACCATTGGATTACATTTCTAACAGAACAAAACAAACAAACAGATTTAAAAAACCCAAAAAACCTACAGATTTTGCAAACTTGGTAGTTGATTAAATGTCCTTTGACCAATATCTGGCCACTTGGAGTGCCTCTGGTGTTGCCGCAAGGAGGTCCTCCATTGTGCATGTGGCAGGGCTCAGAGTGCATTGCAGCAAGTGGTCAGTGGTTTGTTCTTCTCCGCACTCGCATGCCATGGATTCCACCCTGTAGCCCCATTTCTTAAGATTGGCTCTGCATCTCGTGGTGCCAGAGCGCAGTCTGTTCAGCGCCTTCCAAGTCGCCCAGTCTTCTGTGTGCCCAGGGGGGAGTCTCTCATCTGGTATCACCCACGGATTGAGGTGCTGGGTTTGGGCCTGCCACTTTTGGACTCTCGCTTGCTGAGGTGTTCCAGCGAGTGTCTCTGTAGATCTAAGAAAACTATGTCTTGATTTAAGTCATTGACAGTGAAGGGAGTTCGACTGGGTGGCCTTTCTGTTGATCAGAATTTCTGTTGATCACGGGAGTTCTCTGTGGGAAGTTTGCCCCAATTGTGTCATTGGTGGAGTTCACAATGCTCTTTGATTGTAGGTGAACTATAAATCCCAGCAACTACAACTCCCAGATGTCAAGTCTATTTTTCCCAAACTCCACCAGTGTTCACATTTGGGCATATTGAGTATTTGTGTCAAGTTTGGTCCAGATCCATCATTTTCTGAGTCCATGGTAGTCTCTGGATGTAGGTGAACTACAACTCCCAAACTCAAGCTCAATGCCCACCAAACCCTCCTAGTATTTTCTGTTGGTCATGGGAGTCCTGTGTGCCAAGTTTGGTTCAATTCCATCATTGGAGGAGTTCAGAATACTCTTTGATTGTAGGTGAATTATAAATCCCAGCAACTACAACTCCCAAATGTCAAGATTCTATTTTCCCCAAATTCTACCAGTGTTCACATTTGGGTATATTGAGTACTCGTGTAGAGTTTGGTCCGGATCCATCATTGTTTGAGTCCACAGTGATCTCTGGATGTAAGTGAACTACAACTCCAAAACCAAAGGACTCTGCCCACCAAACCCTTCCAGAATTTCCTGTTGGTTGTGGGAGTTCTATCTGCCAAGTTTGGTTCAATTCCATCATTGGTGGGGTTCAGAATGCTCTTTGATTTTAGGTGAACTATAAATCCCAGCAACTACAACTTCCAAATAACAAAATCAATTTTTTTGGGTGGAGGACATACATTGGGTTGTTAGGTGTTTTGTGTCTAAATTTGGTGTCAATTCCTCCAGTGGTTTTTGAGTTTTGTTAATCCCACAAATGAACATTACATTTTTATTTATATAGATGACTTGAAGGCACACAACAACAGCAAAAGGAGTCTCATTTCCCTTTGCCATTTTATATAAGGGATGGTTTTACTATGCTAAAGCAAATAATGAGATCTGAGCATTCATGCATTCTGATATCTATGGGATATCTATGGACCCCAACCACGGTAGACATCAAGGGACCATTGCATTTATTCCCCCCCCCCTTCTATTTACTATGTTGGGTATCACATAATTTCTAAAGAACTTTAAAGTTTGCATATGACAGTTTCTCAGGAAGGATTTCAAGTCTCTGTGTGGAAGAGGTCATTGTAGCAAACTTGCAAAGTCATGTAGGTTCACTCTAAATTTTGAAAAAATCACTAACAAATCTTGTCTGACAGTCTGTAGGCTAAAAAGCAAAGATAGTTGAGGAGGTAGGCAATGAAATGGAATTTGAGAGGCATGACAGAGATGGAGGGAGAGAGGGATAAAACAAGAAGTAATAGAAGAAAAAGAGCTTACCTCTCCTGGGACACTGCAGAGGCGCTCACAGTTGACAGACTAAGAGAAGAACATAACTTACATGCCTGAGGGAAGTAGAACCAAAAACATAAAAGAACACTGGTCTGAAAAATAGTATTTTTGGCCCAGAAAGAAGCTGGTGTAAAGATAAAATATATATGGTACAAAAGACCAGATGCAACAATGAAATAAAAGAGAAATCAGTGTTAATAGTCCCAACAGCTATTTTCTAATAATTAGTAGCATAAATAATTAAAGGTATCAATATCTCTGATATTGGAAGCTAAATAAATGGCCGAAAGCATGGAGGAGCTGAGGAGCCTTCTAACCAAGGGAAAAGAAGAAAGTGCAAAAGCTGGGTTGCATTTAAACATAAAAAAACCCAAGATTATGGCAACAAGACTGATTGATAACTGGCAAATAGAGGGAGAAAACGTGGAGGCCGTGACAGACTTTGTATTTTTAGGCACAAAGATTACTGCAGATGCAGACTGCAGGCAGGAAATCAGAAGACACTTACTTCTTGGGAGGAGAGCAATGACCAATTGCGATAAAATAGTGAAGAGTAGAGTCATCACACTGGCAACGAAGATACACATAGTTAAAGCAATGGTATTGCCCGTAATAACCTATGGATGTGAGAGCTGGACCATAGGGAAGGCTGAGCGAAGGAAGATAGATGCTTTTGAACTGTGGTGTTGGAGGAAAGTTCTGAGAGTGCTTTGGACCGCAAGAAGATCCAACGAATCCTTACTTCAGGAAATAAAGCCCGACTGCTCATTGAAAGGAAGGATATTAGAGGCAAAGATTAAGTACTTTGGCCACATAATGAGAAGATAGGAAAGCTTAGAGAAGACAATGATGCTGGGGGAAATGGAAGGAAAAAGGAAGAGGGGCTGACTAAGGGCAAGATGAATGGATGGTATCCTTGAAGTGACTGGCTTGACTTTGAAGGAGCTGGGGGTGGAGACAGCTGACAGGGAGCTCTGGTGTGGGCTGGTCCATGAGGTCACAAAGAGTTGGAAGTGACTGAACAAATAAACAACAAATAAGGTCAACCCTGATTAGGACTTGGGTGGGAGACCACCAACAGATACCAGGTGTTACAGACTATATTTTAGAAAAAGTCCAACCTCTGTGCTTGCAGAACTGGCACCCATAGCTTCCTGACCTTTTGGCTAAGATCAAGTGTAGTATCTAATCTGTTTAATATCTGAAATTTTCTCTATTTGAGCACTATATATTAAATGGGATTTCACCTATGTACATCTGACAAAATGTGTCTTCTTTAGGAATTTTCTAGGTTCTCCAGGTGAATCTATGGTATGCTTCCAATGTCAGTTACAACTGAGTTCCCTGGAGGCCCTAACAAATGCCTGCAGAGGATAACTCTCTAGGATTTTTTAAGGTCTTTTTAGGATGACTTTATGATATTTTCTGGTGGAAGTATTCTTTACAGTAGACTTTGGTATTATTCATAGTTTCCTATTTCCATTGTGAGTTCAGGAACATATACCCTTTAGATATGAGGGTTACACTGTATTCCTTGCCTAAGAAAACTCTGTGAAATTCATGGGATCACTGCAAGTAAAGCAGTTGACTTGAAGGCATGCACACAGAGAGAACTATGAAAAGAAAGAAGTGTTCTCCTCAGATACTTGATGTGCCCATGGTGATATAAGCCTAGTTATTATGTAGAAAGATGTCATGCTTACCTAAATATTTTAGCTGTATCAAGAAATACAATATTCAATTTGGGATACAATACTTAGCCAGTATTTTAATTACAACTGGTGTTTCCCAAAAAATGAATTTGAATATATTTGTAAATACAATACAAAAACCTGTAGGCAATCAGAAAAAAACTGAGGAACTAATGCGTCATTAACTTTACTATCATATCATCTCTTAAGAGAGAACAATGGGATGAGAATATTCAGTGCTAGGATCCTTTTGGTCTTGAAGGTTGCCAAGCAGTTAAATGAGATGCATAGCCTTTTGGTGGCCTTTGAATCTTCATATTTTATTTAAAATTAAAGTCAGTGATGTCAAGATTTCTTTCTTATTTGAATAATGATCTTTTCTTGGACAGGTCTTTCGAAGCGAACATTTTCAAAAGTAGAAGAGATATCTTTTTGAATATTACTGTATTCTATAAAAATATTCTGGCTGTGGAAAACAACTGAAAATGTTTTTTTTTCCCAAGAAGGAATTTTGTTAGTACTAAGATGGAATAATACCATGTAACACCATTTTTGTTCCTAGGTTATAAATGTCATAAAAACATGAAAAAAGCTTATTAAACTGCAGAAAAGGCTTATTAAACTGCAGAAACCTCACAACCTCTGAGGATGCCTGCCATAGATGCAGGCAAAACGTCAGGAGAGAATGTTTCTAGAACATGGCTATACAGCCCGAAAAGCTTATGACAAACGTGCAGAAACTTTGTTTTGTGGAACATCCTGCTGCACATTTTGCTATAAGTTTTCAATGAATATCTTATTGGGTACTAACCAATTCAACATAATTTGTGGCAGCCACAAAAGTGAAGTTTCTGGAGTATGACAACGTCTTTCAAAGTAAGTATCACACAATTAAACAGAAAATAACACTTTCAAACCAGGAATAGATCCCCCCTCCCAAATTTTGTTATATAGTGTAATCAAATAGTCTTTCAGGTATGTGAAGTATTATCACATGTTTCTATCTGAATGGTTCCAGGGCATTCATAATGCAGAGAAATAATTCCCATTTCAGCAGGGAATTGTGTCCTTTGGTGTGGATGTTTTCTTGGCACCCCTGTTGTGCTGTTTGTCACTAAAGACTCTAAATTGCTTCTTAAATCTATGAAGTAGCATAAATGTCTGAGGTAGAATTCTAAAAGAGATATATTTGCAGAGATTACTCAATCTAAAGATTTTGCAAGATATTCATCAGGCTTTGTCTTCAAAGCTAAAATTGGCACTGGCAATGATCAGAGCAATTACTTCAAGCAAGGCAATTCAAACCGTTCACCCTCCAAATTCAGAGATTCTGCATCCACAGATTCCACCATACATGACTTGAAAAAATATGTATTAAAATCCCTAAAATAAATCTTAATACAAGGGATACGGTTTTACGAGAGTTGAATGAAAAGTAATGCCTTCACCTTTGTTACTTGGGTTTGGATGAGAATATTTTAGTAAATCAAATGCAGAAATAATCCTTAGGATGTGCTCTTTAACTACCACATAAATACCAGACAATTGGATACATTTCTGCCAACAATGAACAAGTTTTCTGAAGCAGTCACAGAAGAAGTTGACACTCTGTTTCTGCAACCCATCGTGCGCAGATCTTCCGATAGCCAAGCAAAGCAATAATGTGATCCACACGTTCTTGTGAAATGCCAGTTGTGCTTGAAATTTCTCTCTGAGTGATACAACGATCGTCCTGAATCAATCTGTCAACCTTTTGCTTGTGAAACCCGGTGGTTGCTGTCACAGGGCATCCAACTATTTCGTTGTCATACAAGTCAGACGTTCCCACCTCAACATCTTTAAACTTACTTGCCCAACGACGCACAGTACTCACATCAACACAATCATCATAAACAGCTTGCATTCTCTGATGAATCTCCTTTTGGGTGACACCTTCTGCTGTCAAGAATTCAATGACTGCACGTTGCTTAAGTCACATCGGCCATCTCTGCAGGGTTCCATACTTTGCACTTTAACAACACAACTATTCAATGCTAAGGCTTCCTGCCCAAATGGAACTGTAGAGGAGAGTCTACTGAACAAGCCAGTACATAATGCATGCCAGTACTGCCATCTGTTGAGGAGTTACGAAGGTGGAGGCATTACTTTTCATTTAACCCCTGTACTATGCCCTTGTATGTAATGAGACTTAAGTACCCATGGATTTTGGCATTCATGTGGAGTCCTGAAACCAAGCCCTAGTAGATACCAAGGGCCTGTTGTATATGCAAAGCTCCAAATAAGGCCTAGAATGTAACATTCAGAAAATTGCAGTTTGCACTCAGAACCAGGATGCTATGTCCAAAAATAGATGAAGGAGGGGTTTGGTTGGGGTCTCTTACAACACCTGGAACTCATTTTAGGTCCCCTCTGGCATTTTATTTATTTACGTTACCCTCGGCACAGGATTCACAGGAGCTCACAACCATATAAAAATATAGTAAAGCTAAAAGCTGTTAATAGAAATATTAAAATGCAATTAAACAATACTTGCATATTAAAAAAACACAAGTTAAAAACATGTGATAAAAGCAATTTTAAAACCACATTATATATATATATATATATATATATATATATATATATATATATATATAAAATAGAAACTCAACACCTGTGGATTAAAAGTTCCAACTGTTGTGAGATATTATAAGCAAAATGCCTTTATCTTTGGTAGAAAGACAACAGAGCCCCCTTCTACATTATCCGCTTTGAACTGGATTATGAGTCTACACTGCCACATAACCCAGTTCAAAGCAGATAATCTAGATTGTATATGGCAATGTAGAAGGGGCCTGCGAAGGGACCTGGGTCTTCCTTCTCATGTATTTATTATGTTTGATAATATAGAAATAAATATTTATTTGTTCATTCCAAAAATTAAAACTAGGCATTGTAAGGGTACTAGAAATATTCCTGCTGAACATTAGTGTTAAAGATTAGGATCGTAAATGACAACACTACCAAGACTATGGTATGCTCAAATTTGGAAACGGACCAAAGCCCAATGATGGAAGAATGGATTGTTCCACTTGCTGAATTGATCCAAATGGACAAATTAATGTGGCTTCTAAAGATACCGATATGCCAGATGAAGACTTTCTGAAGGCTGGAAAAATGCATAGTTTTTGCAAGAAAGACAAACTCTAATGATGCAATTAAGCTATGGTGTTGATGGAATGATCATTTTTTCTTTTCTTGTTTTTTTTTCTTTCCTCTCCTATATTTCTGAATGTAATTTATTTTGTGGTAATATAGATTTCTGGTGTTAAATAAAATAATTACATGGATATATTGAAAAAAGAAAGGAAAAAAAGAAAAAGAAAATAGCTATCTCTTCCACGTTCTCACAAGACATGATGGGGCTGAGGGAAAGCCCTTCATCCTGACTCAGGCCCCTTCCACATTGCCCCTATAACCCCTGATCTGATTTCAGATTATCTGCTTATTCCAGATTATCTGGCAGTGGAGATCAATATAATCCAGTATAAAGCAGATAATCTGGGATCAGATCCTGGGATATAGGGCAGTATAGAAGGGGCCTTATACAGGGAAATATAGTCTCGCACTAACGGAGCCCCTGGTGGTGCAGTGGGTTGAACTGCTGAGCTGCTGAACTTGCTGATGAAAAGGTCAGCGGTTCAAATCTGGGGAGCGGGGTGAGTGCCTGCTGTTAGCCCCTGCTTCTGCCAACCCAACAGTTTGAAAACAAGCAAATGTGAGTAGATCAATAGGTTCCACTTCGGCGGGAAGGTAATGGCGCTCCATGCAGTCATGCCCATCACATGACTTGGGGGCACACAGTGTGTGCTTTCACCTACGCAACCATGAAGCCAACAGGAAATTGATAGTCACCTGGGAAGGTCAAGAGCTTGAAAATTGTTTCCATCCTAAATATTTCGGTGTCACCTTAGATCAAACACTAGCATATAGGAAACACTGCTTGAACACCAAGCATTAAGTAGTTGCATGCAATAACACCCTGCGGAAACTTACTGGTAGCACATGGGGTGAAGACCCAAAATTAGTAAGAACATCAGCCCTAGCCTTGTCTACCCACACAAAGCAGGTGAACATAGCATTGAATGAAACAGGCAGAATAATCACAGGATGTCTTAAACCTACACCTGTTGATAAATTCTACAAGCTAGCTGGCATTGCCCCCCCCCCCCCCCGATGTGCAATGGGAAGTTGTTGCTAAATGTTGAACACTGTGAAAGCCAACCACTACATGGCTACCAGCCTCCCCCCAGTAGACTCAAATCAAGGAAAAGCTTCATGAGAACTACCACTCTTCTTGGTGTCCCTCCAGCAATAGCGAGGGTATCGCTCTGGGCAGCTGGACTAGGAAATCCACAAGGGTCTTCCTGTAGGGGCAACCCAAGAATGGGCAACTTGGAAGTCTCTGAACAGACTCAGAAGTGGAGTGGGCAAATCAAAGGACAACCTGGCAAAATGGCACTACCTAAAAGAATCCCACACCTTGTGTGACTGTGGAGCAGAACAGACAACTCCGCATCTGTATGCTTGTCCACTATGCCCTCCTCATGTACAGAGGAAGAATTGTTGGAGGCTACAGACAGTGCCATTGCTGTTGCCTGTTTTTGGTCAAAAGATATTTAGCTGGCTGCGCTCTTTCTATTTTTATCAGTTTTATGCAATGCTTTTGATACAAAATAAATAAAACCTTGGGGGCGTCTACGGAAAACGCTGTCTCTTAGGTTTAGAAATGGAGATGAGCACCACTCCCCAGAGTTGGACAATACTAGACTTAATGTCAAGGAGAAACCTTTACCTTTTCTAAGTTGAAACATTTACAGATTTAAATAGTTAATACAGTGTCTTTTTAGTGTCCAATTCTGTTATGTGGTCTCATCATTTCCTAGTCAGTAAGGATGCACATATCTATGTGTTTCTCTCTGCCCTCTAAAAGATCACAAAAGGAGGATAAGCCACAAAGAGTACCTTAAAAATATGCACATTCTTTCAAGGGTTAAAACCAGCTTAACAGCCATTTCTGTTATAATAAATGAGTTAACCTTTAAGGTCCCTCAGAGATCTTTCCATTGCTGCTACTCTGCGCTAACACCACACTCCTTTGCAAAATCTTAAATGAAGATGCTTCTTTTCACAGGGATGAAATGCTTAGTGGGAAGGAAGGGCCTTTAATGCTTCAGCATACCTTATATAGACTGTTTGTGGAAAGCACCAGAATTAGTTTAAATGTATCAGCAGTAATAGGGTCAATCAACTCATCACTAGAACAGCTAAACCTCATTTATTTTCATGTAGCCAAGCATGGGAGGTTAAGAGGCAGAGAAGGTTCACTCTCTTTTAGTAAAAACCATTGAAAATTCTGTCTGGAATTGACATGCAATTAGCTCAGGTGTAGAGTGGTAAACAACGTATTTGACAAAAATTTGCACACTTGAAGAACAGATCCTTATAATTGTGTGACATGGGACACTTCCACTCTGGGACTGCTTGGCAATTAGGTGGTGAAACAATGCATGTGGCAAATGTGTACTGTAGTGCACTTTAATCCAGGATAAGCAAAGTTGGGAAATACTTTGAAATAGAGCTCTTGATATGTATGAGGTTTTCTTGACAGGATTCATTCAGTGGAAGTTTGCTAGTGGAATTTGCCCAGAGTTTCTCAGTGGGTTTCCATGATGAAGGGCTCTTCCACACAGCCCTATATCCCAGAATATCAAGGCAGAAAATCTCACAATATCTGCTTTTAACTGGGGCCCCATCCAAACAGTACTTTTATAGCGGTAATTCCCACAATAAAGAAAAGGCTGTCCAGACAACATTCTGGACAGTCCTGAATTAATGCACTACAAACCAGGAAAACCCTGGTTTGTAGCGAATCAATTAGATAGTGGATTTATTACACGCCTTCTTGGAAGGCGTGGGAAAAACTCAATATTTTCGGTGTCTGGATTGTAGTCCAGACACAATTCCCACAGTTTTTCAGTTTTTCAGACTAAATTAGGGAATACCCACCTCTCCCCCAAAGCCTTTGAAAAGGAGGAGATTCCATCTGAACATTAGCAGAGGAGATTCCATCTGAACATTAGGAAGAACTTCCTGACTGTGAGAGCCGTTCAGCAGTGGAACTCTCTGCCCCGGAGTGTGGTGGAGGCTCCTTCTTTGGAAGCTTTTAAGCAGAGGCTGGATGGCCATTTGTCAGGGGTGATTTGAATGCAATATTCCTGCTTCTTGGCAGGGGGTTGGACTGGATGGCCCATGAGGTCTCTTCCAACTCTTTGATTCTATAATTCTATGAAAAGTAAAGAAAACTTACCTGACCTCCAGTACACTCTTGGAGCAGCTCTCCTGGTGCGTAGAAATGACATGCCAGGAGAGGGGGGGGGGAGGGCAATTGCTCCCTCCACTCTCCTGGCGCATCATTTCTATGCACCCGGATGTTAGCAGACCCCCAGGAAGATCCACGTTTTTAAAACACGAATTTTCCTGGGATAAAGGCCTGTCTGGATCTGCCCTTAGTTATCGGAGTCCACACTCAGATAATGTGGGATTTTGTGCCTTGATATTCTGAGATATAGCGCTGTGTGGAAGAGCCCCTGATCCACTACTTCAACTATTACTCTATGCTGGTTCTTAATTTATTGCTATTTGAACTACAGAAGAATTGTTTATATTTGCATCGCTCTGTGTATATTTCTGTCCTTTTGGAAGTACAGGGTCTTGAATAATTGATTGATCAAACTGGAATTGTTATGGATTCTGTGGAATTATCTTACTCAGAGATTTTTGAAGACTCATCTGGTTGTACAGTGTTGCAAAATGTTTTGGGAGCCATTGGCCATGAAAATCTGCTTAGTGATGATGGTGGCCTTGTTGCCTGCATAATTTGACTTGGGTGATTTGCACAGAACATTTTCTTCCCAACTGATTATGTGTTCTGTGCTTTTTCCCTTTGGAAAAACATGCTGCAAGAGTAAAAAACAAGCTATCTAGAATCTGGCTTAATGATGCAAATACCATGCATGTGGGCTGAAGTAACTGCTAATAGGCAGACATGTTGCAAGTTTTCAGGTACTGAAAATAATCTCAGTGTGTTGTTCATTATGTTCTCTAAAGGTAGTCCAATAAGCAATTATTATGAACTGTGGTTTGAGTTCCATTAAGAACTTGCAGGCTGAGCAGATAAATTGAAATTTAAACATGAGGAGAAATGTGTACTAGAAAATACCTACTTTGTCTTTGAAGAAAATTGTTATGGATTCTGTGGAATTTTCTTACTCAGAGAGTTTTCAGGCTGCAGCTAGTAAGAGAAAATTTGAAAATGAGATATTCTTGAGTGTCCTTGTGTGTGAAGGGGACTATGCGGAAATGGGTCTTGGAGGCATTGCTTTGCGGTGGCTCCGGTCATTTCTGGAGGGTCGCACCCAGAAGGTGTCATTGAGGGACTCCTGTTCCGCACCACAACCTTTGACTTGTGGGGTGCCACAGGGTTCCATACTGTCCCCCATGCTGTTTAACATCTACATGAAGCCGCTGGGTGAGATCATCCGGAGTTTCGGGGTGCGGTGTCATCTGTTCGCAGATGATGTCCAACTCTGTCACTCCTTCCCACCTGCTACTAAGGAGGCTGTCGAGGTCCTGAACCGGTGCCTGGCCGCTGTAACGGTCTGGATGAGGGCGAACAAACTGAAACTAAATCCAGACAAGACAGAGGTACTCCTGGTCAGTCGCAAGGCCGAACGGGATATAGGGTTACAGGCTGTGCTGGACGGGATCGCACTCCCCTTGAAGGCGCAGGTTCGCAGCTTGGGTGTGACCCTGGACTCATCGTTGAGCCTGGATCCCCAGGTTTCAGCGGTGACCAGGGGAGCATTTGCACAGCTTAGGCTCGTGCGCCAGCTGCGCCCGTATCTCGGGAAGTCTGACTTGGCCACGGTGGTACACGCTCTTGTCACATCCCGCCTGGATTACTGCAACGCTCTCTACGTGGGGCTGCCCTTGAAGACGGCCCGGAAGCTTCAGCTGGTCCAGCGTGCGGCAGCCATGTTACTAACTGGAGCGGGTAGCAGGGAGCACACAACGCCCTTGTTGTCCCAGCTTCACTGGCTGCCGATTTGCTACCGGACCCAATTCAAGGTGCTGGTCTTGGCCTACAAAGCCCTAAACGGTTCCGGCCCAAAATACCTTTCTGACCGCATCTTGGCCTACGAGCCCACGAGGACCTTGAGATCGTCTGGGGAGGCCCTTCTCTCGATCCCGCCTGCATCACAGGCACGGCTGGCGGGGACGAGGGAGAGGGCCTTCTCGGTGGTGGCCCCCCGGCTGTGGAACACTCTCCCGGCACACATCAGACAGGCGCCCTCCCTCATGTCCTTTCGAAAAAGCCTTAAGACCTGGCTGTTCGAGAGGGCATTTAATTAAGTGCTAAGCAACAACATTACGGTAATGAGAACTGGAATGGTATAAGGAAAATGAGACTGGCTATGATTCTACTAAGAGACGAAGCGGATTTTTATGTAGTTTGTATTTGTTGTATAGTCATATGTTGTTGATACTGGCCTCTGTAACTGTCTTTTTATGTGTACTGTACACCGCCATGAGTCGCCCATAAGGGCTGAGAATGGCGGTCAATAAGTGCATCTAATAAATAAATAAATAAATAATACATAATACTGGTTGGGAGCTGTTGGCTAGCTGTGTGCTGGTCAGCTAATTCAGATATCGTTGTACTCCCACGTCTTCTCATTGTTCTCTGTTTTCCCAGGCCCCTTTCACACTGCCATATAGTCCAGATTATCACAGCAGATAATCCACATTATCTTTGTTGAACTAAATGATATGAGACTACACTGCCATGTAATCCAGTTAAAGGCAGATAATTTGGATTTTACATGGCAGTATAGAAGGGCCCCCAGAAACAAATGGTTCATTCCATCTGATAGCAGGATTGGTCTTTTAGGGTACTTCCACACTAGACTTAAATGTGTGCCAAAGTGAGTTTAGAGAACCCCTTCAGTGCACATTTAAGTCCCCCACCCACACACACACAAACACACTCAGAAGCCCCACAAAACAACACTTAAAACTTTTAAAAAAACTTACTGGGCCACCATTAAGTTAGTCTTTGTGTTTTCTTGGCACATAGAAATGCTCCTCACCCCCTGTCTCCTGGCACAGCATTTCTACATGCCAGGAAGACACAAGGACCACCTTAATGGTGGCCTGATGCCCCATGAAGACTCTCACTGTTTACCCTTGTTAAGCCTTTTTTAGTTAGAGAGATTAATTGTCAGGTTTTACAATGTATTGTAATGTAATATAGCTGAGTCATGCACTGCTAATAGACTTCTATTGGAAATGCTGAGTCATGCATTAACTGTATATAGGGAATCATTTGGGGAATGTGTTCTGGCCTAGTCCAGGTGATTGTGAATGATGCAAACCTGGGTCTGAGTTAAGTTAATGAGTTGGGAACCAATCAGAGATTGCTATGTGTAATTGTATAGAATTGTATAAAAGGAAGTCATGTACAGTGTATATTTCTCTCCTTGTGCTGTGATGCTGTTTGTTGAAGGCTCTATGTAATTGATTAAAAGAACCTGTCTGCTAAGACAAGATATAACTGTGTGCTGTAGTAAGTTTGTAATGTCATCTAGATTGGAGGGGAAAACAATAGTAAAACTGACAATGGCCGGGCATGTGCTCAAGTGTCTATAAAAGAGTTCCAGAGTGACTGCAGTTTGTGGGAGCAGTTGACTGAAAATACTGTGCAGGAAGAAGCTACTGGAAAGCACTGAAGTTGTGCAACTGATCTGCTGCTGAATTGTGAAATTAATCTCAAAATATTTTATGTACAGTTTCTGGGGGGGGGGGGGGGTCAGTCTAGACAGCTTCTTTGCATTTGAAGCCTCCATCACCCTGTCCCTTTTGGAATCCCCTTAGGGATGGAGCCTTAGGCAAGGCACTTCTGGTTCTTGGAAGAGTCGGCCTTTTCCTGACTAGGAGGTGAAGAGAGAGGAAGGTTGGAAGGTCTACAAAATAGCACGTCCAGTCAGAGCTGTATTCAAGTCCAGTCAGAGTTAAATATTGTGACCACCTTAGAGACAGTTGGACATCATAGAAGAAAGAGACAATAAGAATAAATAAATATTCATGAGCCCCAGTTCGACCAGAACTTTGTCTATCTCTCAAAGATTTTACCTCTCTTCATAAAGACTTTGTAGTGAGACTCAGGAGGAGAGAAACTCTAAAATTCTTGTCAGTTAATAAATTCTTGTTTGAGTCAACTATATAGTCTCTGATCATTCCCTGCACAGCCAGTTCAACTTCCAAGTAGTTCAGATAATGTGGAGGCAGAACAGTGGCCTGGTAAGGTTTTTTTTTTTTTTTTGAAGTCTTAAGGGTGGTTTTGTGGGCTTGGAGGAGGGGTTGGGTGCCATTATGGACTTTTGGGCTCCAGGAGCCCAAAACATTCAGGTTAGCAAATGGGGATCACCTCTGGGTAGTTCCAGTTGGTCCAGGGATTACCTGGGGGTGATTCTCCAAAAGTCCAACACCTCATTAGACCTGGGCCTTTCAGGAAGGCCCAGATCTAATGGGGTAATTAATTAATTTGGAATAACCAAGGTTATTCTAAATTAATTTGTTTTTACTGGGGCATTGTTTGGATGCCCTGGTAAAAACCCAGAAAGGTCCCGGGATATGGGTCTGTCTTGATGGGCCCTAGGCTCAGTTGCTTCTGTATATGGCATTGATAAGTCAGATATCCTATTCACTGGTTCATCTGGAACAGACTGCATAAGTCCTGTACAAGAAGCTGCAGATAGTCTAGATTTGCATAATGTTGAGATAGCATGTCTGTTATGTTGCTCCATTTCTGTTTCAGACCACATCTTTATTCTATCATGGCACAGAATAATTGCATAATACAAGTTCTTGGAAAGTCTACCAATGTCATCAGGGGTCCTCTATGGATTTCTTTTTTCTATGGTACATTGAACTATGTCCTGTGGAAACTTATGGTAGATTTCTAGAAGCAATGCAGCACCTGTCAGTTTTGCTGTTCTGGATAACACTGTTGGATTTGATAGGTCACGAGCTTCCCTTCCATTCTTCTGCATGAAAGCACTGGGTCTCCTCAGTGTATGCTGCCAACACATCTTAGCTGTCTTGGTTGAAAGCCAGTGTTCACATAAACATTCCATTGAGGGCATTGAATTGCATGCCATTTAGTTATTAGTGATGACTAAGAGACTGCTTTACACTGATTACCCCTACTACTCTTGGCAATGTAAAGGATAGTCATAAATGTCTGCATCCTCATCAAGAAAGGGATCTCACTGAAAAATGTTCAGCCACTAAAAGACTTTTCACATTTTTTGAATTTTGGGGTAAATTTTATTTGCTTAAAGAACATTGATTTTGAACAAAACTTATCTCCCCCCCCCCCGACCATGGAAATCATGTGTTTAGTGCAATGTATAGTTTTGGTACAACACCCCAAAAAATATCCCAAAAACCCAAATGCAAACAAATCAACAAAAGCAGGCAAAAAGTCTTCTAAACTCACTGAACTGGGAAACACTCCAGAAATGGATTGTTTTTTGGAGTGAAGATTTATATCATTAGCTACAATAAAAATAGTATTTTAAATATTATTTCCATAGCCCGTAGCCAGGATTTTGATTTGGGGGGGGGGGGGGTGAGTCTGAGTGAGAGAGGATCTACCCTAGCAAACCTAGGTGATTGATCTGGGAGTTACAGTACACCCTTATCCAGAGGGCATTGAACCAAGCCAATGCTGGATCTGGACTAAACTTGGGACATAGAACCAATGTGCCCAACTGTGCATAGAAGCAGGGATTGGGGAATGATCGCCCTTTTTCAACTGGGAGTTGTTTATCTGGATCCAGAGAGTGCCAGAAGGCAGCTGATGGGCTTGACACACTCCACTCCCAGCCACGAGTGTGGCGAAACTTTAATGCACAGGTATGAAGGCCTGCCAAGTGCACAGGCAAGAAGGCCTCCAAATGGTCTGTGGTGTGGCAACATCCTCTTTGGCACCTGAGCTGTCGGCACACTCCCCTTCCTCTCCCGGCATTGAAGGCTGAAACAACGGTCATTGAAAAGGAAAGAGAGTGTGCCGAGGGCCCAGGCACGGACAAGGATGCCACCATACCATGTACCAGTAAGGCTTTCTTGAGAACCACCCTGAGAATTTTGGGAGGGAGGGGCTGAAACCCCTCAAGCCCCCCCCCCCCCCCCCCCCCCCAGCTACATGCCTGGCTGTCAGTGTGCTGAAACCACCAACTTGGATGGCATCTTCAAGCATGTAAAATACATTGTATGGTGAGACAATATTAGCTGGAGTACATTTGGTTAGTTTCATAAGATTGCTCAGTAGTGACAGTGGGCAGGGGGCAGGCATGTAGGCGGGGGGGGGGGGCTTGGGGGGCTTCAGCCCCCCCCCCAAAATTCTCAGGGTGGTTCTCAAGAAAGCCTTACTGGTGCATTATTTAAACTGTTATGTTTATTCATATCATGATCTGATCACCCTACCCAATATATCCCATATGCATAGGAGTATTGGGGTAACGATACAAAAGGTTTGCTAGGGTAGACCCTCTTTCACTTGGACTCAGCCCCCCCAAAACAAACTCAGTCCCCCCCCCCCCGGGAAGCGAAATCCTGGCTACGGGCCTGGCAGGGGGATAAGGAGGGGGATGATTCAGGACAAACGTGTTCAGCTTTGAAAAACCATCCATTTTCCATGACCATTCCATATTCTTTAGCAATCTACCTTGATATAGTGCATTACCTGAGAGCAATATATTTAAAGCTTTGTTCCTGCCCAGTGTGTTAGAATACCAGAGCCCCCAGTGGCGCAGTGGGTTAAACCCCTGTGCCGGCAGGACTGAAGACCAACAGGCTGTTGGTTCAAATCCGGGGAGAGTGTGGTTGAGCTCCCTCTATCAGCTCCAGCTCCAGCTCCCCATGCGGGGACATGAGAGAAGCCTCCCACAAGGATGGTTAAAAACATCCTTGCAGATGGCCAATTCTCTCACACCAGAAGCGACTTCCAGTTTCTCAAAGTCACTTCTGATACGAAAAAGTGTGTTGGAATGTAGTCACAACACAGATTAATATTAGAGAGAGAGAGAGACCAGGTATGGGGAGGCATAGGGAGAGAAACTCTAGCTCAGTTGAATGATCACTTGGCAGCAGAGGTTATTTTAATAGATGCATCACTTTCAGCTAAGCTTTCACCATCTGTTCTGTGGCTCCTAACTATAAATGCAAAAGGAACATAATTCACAAGTGTGCCATAAAAGGGGGAAATATAATTGATTAAATGATCTCTATGTGTATGTGTACTTTGGTTATTTGGTGTAGCAATCCCCATGCACCCCCCGCTTTTTTAATTTGACACATAAATCTGGGTATAGTACAGTAATGTTTTTCATAGCAAAGTATACACATAGCAATACATACTGACAAAGTATTCTGCGTGATTGTAGGATAGATTTTTCTTTTAGCCACGAGTGTAATGTGAAACATTTTGCAGCGAGAACATCTATCAGTAGCTATACCTGTATGATTGTGTTTATGTGAATCTTACTGTCAAGAAAACATTATCAACTGGCACCTAGGGAGGGACACAAATCTGTTCTCTTCTATTACTGTAACATGCAATCACTGGCTAGCAGCTAGGCGAAAGGCCAAAACAAATCCTTACATTTCCCCACTGCATTCATTTGGATGTTAATTCTTGTCATATGTGTAAGTGTTTCTCATAAATAAAAATATTGGGCATCATCAACCACATACAAAAATGTATTCATTGATTTAAATTGAAGAATTAAGCATACATTTAAGTGGAAAACTGAGTGAGACGGCCAGGGCTCTGGCTTGGCTGAATTGAACCCATGGTTGTTGGTTAGGAGAGACAGCAGGGACACATGTAGGAATCAATATTTCCCTTTCTTGTGTTTAAGAAGCAAATGTTTTATTTTTGTAGATCTGCATCAGGAAGGTTGCTAGGTGAGAACTTCTTCCAAGACATGAGATTTCAGGACCAAAATCTGAGACCTAAGAATGTGATATGGGCAAGTCCTGGGAATATACATTAGGTATCAACCATAGTTCCACTAGGGACCTCATCATATTGTGGTCAAAATTGTGGGTGATAGCAGGAGGATTTGCCATACACTGTGCCGAATCTGGTAAGCAGCATGGGAAACCATGTGCCACGTATCGCCAATATTGCCCTGTACGTATCCTACCAGGAGTGGGGGGAAGGTGGATCACTACCCAGCTTCCCCATGTTCATCTTTATGAGACTCCTATGTTCTTTTTGCTTCCTCTTAAGACACTTTAGGGATGGAGTCCAGCTGGAAGTAGATCTATGTTGTCTGACGGGATCTGGTGGGAGAAAGTGTCACAGGATGGGCAATTTTGCCCATGTGATGAGGTCATAAGTGTGCTCTTTAAACAAAAAAGATGAAAGTCTGAAAAATGAGAAACACATACACACTTTTCCTTTTCAGGTAGTTTTAATTGCTCGTAATTCTTTAAAATGCTCCCAATTCTTTAAAAAAGAAACAATTGGGTTGTTGTAGGTTTTTTCGGGCTATATGGCCATGGTCTAGAGGCATTCTCTCCTGACATTTCACCTGCATCTATGGCGAGCATCCTCTGAGGATGCTTGCCATAGATGCAGGTGAAACGTCAGGAGAGAATGCCTCTAGACCATGGCCATATAGCCTGAAAAAACCTACAACAACCCAGTGATTCTGGCCATGAAAGCCTTCGACAATACAAAGAAACAATTGTTTTTTTCTAATAAAACAATCTCAGCTAATTCTATCAACAACCATTTTCCCCTTCATTTCCATTCTATATTGTTTCACTTCTGCACATATAACAGTTTTGCTGCAGTTATCATATACTGTAGTTAATGTCCATTATTATTTTGTAAGTACGCATCCATAATCCCAAAAGAAATACCATAGTTCTGGTTTCATTTCAAAATTCTGCTAATCTGAATCTGGATTTTTATCCATTTTTGTTTATTTCTTTTTTACATATCCACCATGTATGGTAAAATGTCCCTTCACGTTGCCCACATCTCTAACAAACATTCAAAACATCTTTATACACTTTAGGCAATTTCTTCAGGTGTCATGTACCAAAAATACATCATTCTGTAAAACTTCTTGAAAAAATATTTTCAGACTTTTTGACCTCATCTTTCCCTATTGTTCTATCTAAATATTATATCCCTGGTGTCTTCCCTATTTTAGTCTTTTTCCTGACCTCGTAAAATATCATTACCATTTCAGGAACATTCATCAGCTATTTTTGGCTATATCTACATGGGACAAGTCATTTTCTGTTGTTATTAATATCTTCACAGACAGCATCTTTCAGCTGCATGGAGGCAAACTAATCCAATAGTCTTAGGCAGCTCTTCTGGTCTAAAAATTCCTTTATTCTACAATCCAATCCCCCCTCCCCTATTCCATAAACGGACCACTTAATGCAGCTTGACAGCACTGAGATAAGCGAAGTCGGGAATACTCCGAACTCTATGGCAAAACTGATTAAGGTGCTGTGAATCCTGGAGTTGGTTCAAGACCAATCCCTGCTGTGTGTATAAGTACCATCCAGGCCTTCCAGGTTCCAGGAGTTCACATGTAATCATCTATATAGTGGAATTGCTTCCTTCTCCGCTGTTTTCACATTGATCTACGCATATCTCTTTGTAGATGTGCCCTTACACAACCAAGGAAGGGTTTGCAGGGTGAATGGTCTCTCTATCTTACCTTAATCTGGAGAAGGATTGGCCAAAAGTTTGTCACAGAGTGCAAATGAATATATCCACTCGGCCAGGCCCGTAGCCAGGATTTTGATTTGGGGGGAGGAGGGCTGAGTTTGATTCGGGTGAGTGGCTGAGTCTGAGTGAAAGAAGGTCTATCCTAGCAAACTTTTTGTATTGTTACCCCAATAGCCCCATGCATATGGGATATATTGAGCATGGTGATCAGATCATGATATGAATAAACATAACAACCATGCAGTCATGCCGGCCACATGACCTTGGAGGTGTCTACGGACAACGCCGGCTCTTCGGCTTAGAAATGGAGATGAGCACCACACCCCAGAGTCAGACATGACTGGACTTAATGTCAGGGGACTACCTTTACCTTTACCTAAGGCCTTCTCGCGGACCACCATGAGAATTTGGGGGGGGGGGGGCTGAAGCCCCTCAAGCCCCCCACCCCCACCCCGGCTACATGCCTGCACTTGGCTTAAAAGGCTCACTGGAAGTCCCCTGTGCTAGTGCTCTTTCCATGTGAGTTATCACCTTTGCTGCAAGGATTGAAAAAGAGGGCCTACTAGCAACTACGGTGAATCAAGAGGCCACTCTCCTGCCTTAGGGACCTTCAGGGGGCTAGAAAGACCACCAAAATGACAAAAAACAACAATCCAGATATGACCAAAAGTCATTTTTGTCTAGTTTTGAATTTGTTTTTGTATGTTAAACTGTACACATGGAGTGCTGTTATTGGTTCACCCTATTTATAATGTAAATTTCCATTTTTGAGGGCTGTGGGGGAACAATCACCTTACCTTTGGTTCCCTAGGGGCACATTTACATTGACCATTTAATGCAGCTTGAAGCTGTCTTAAAACTGTGGTGGCTACAAAATGCATGGTATCAGAGTGCATTGCACATCTAACAAAGCCGGGAAAATCCAAGTTGAACACCACACAACAAAATTTGTATTGCGAAGTGCAAAGCACTTTCTAGACAACTGTCCCGTGATGGAGTGTGTTCTTGGCTCTTGCAGGTGATTTTTGGCAGCCCTCCATGTTCCTGGGGCAGGTACTTGATTACATATAGTGCTAATTACCACTTTTCCTTTTTTTCTGCCTATTATGTCCCCAGAGCGCTGGTGTACATCTCGACCTGGAACCAGTTTGAAGCTGGCTTACGTGCTTAATGTGATCACCTTCCTGTCCTCAAACCTGTTCCAGACATGTCAATTTAATTATCTGCAGAGCAAATATATATTTTTCCCCAAAACGTTTCTATGTGTTCAATGTAGATTTATCCTTGACTGATGACAGTTGCAATTCAATAACAGTGCATCTCTAGTTATCTGATTTTGTGGACCAGAAATCAGTATTTCATTGTGCCACAGGCTGTATTTTTGCACATTGGCTCCAAATGTTTCTTTCTTTTCATGACACAGCACCTGATAGCTCATGGATTGGCGTCAATTCAAAGAGCATCATGTTGAGAAGCCCTGCTTTAACCCAACTTCAAAAGACAGGTTTTTCAGGCTATATGGCCATGTTCTAGAAGCATTCTCTCCTGATGTTTCACCTGCATCTATGGCCAAGCATCCTCAGAGGTTGGTCTAGCCAACTGCCTGAATTTATTTATTTATTTATTTATTTGGGGTTCTTTTACCCCGCCCTTCTCACCCCGAAGGGGACTCAGGGCGGCTTACAAAAGCAAAGGCACAATTTGATGCCTGCATCATAAGGACAATCAAACACAAAATTACATCAATACACAGTTAACAACAAATATACATTATAACCATAAAATCAATAAAATCAATAAAACCAAATACAAACCCAATTTCTCCTCTTACATGGTCAGCGTTCGCTACTCATAGATCTAGTTTACGTTCCACTTCATCAATCCTGCTGGTCTTACTCGCCTGGTTGTCTGATTTAATTGCCGGAGTGCCCAAAGGCCTGGTCCCATAACCAAGTCTTCACCCTTCTCCTAAAGGCGAGGAGGGATGATGATGCCCTGATTTCCCCCGGGAGTGAGTTCCACAGGTGAGGGGCCACCACTGAGAAAGCCCTGCTCCTCGTCCCCACCAGCCTCACTTGTGACAGTGGTGGGGTCGATAGCAGGGCCTCCCCAGATGATCTCAGACTCCGAGGTGGGACGTAGAGGGAGATACGTTCGGACAGATACACCGGACCGGAACCGTACAGGGTTTTGTAGGTCAAAACCAGCACCTTGAATTGTGCTCGGAACTTAATTGGCAGCCAGTGGAGCTGGCAGAGCAGGGGGGTGGTATGCTCCCTGTATGTCGCTCCGGTGAGCAATTTGGCTGCCGGTCGCTGGACTAGTTGAAGTTTCTGAACAGTCTTCAAGGGCAACCCCACGTAGAGCACATTGCAGTAGTCTATTCGGGATGTAACAAGAGTGTGGACCACCGTGGCCAGATCAGACTTCCAAGAATGCCAAGAATACTCAAACTGGATTACTCCAATTTATTTGGGTAAGTGTAGATGCAGGCTAGCACTTTGGGAGACCAGGGGTATTCTTCTCAGGCCCCATCTACATGCCATATAAAGCAGTTTAACTGCATTGAACAATTTGGTCAGTTATTTAATTTGTTGTTATTATATTGTGTCTACTAGGGAATTGTAAAAATGCTTCCAGGAAGGCACATGGCATCTTATGTTGGTCTGGTCCAATGTTTTGGACCAGTCCCGTTCATAAACGACAATTTTAGGAGGTATTGCCCCAAAAGGTAACTTTTCCGAGTTCTTCTCTGAGGATGCCTGCCATAGATGCAGGCGAAACGCCAGGAGAGAATGCTTCTAGAACATGGCCATTTAGCCTGAAAAACCTACAACAACTCAGTGATTCCAGCCATGAAAGCCTTCAACAATAAACCGATCAATTATGTTGCCCAGACATCCTCAAACGGCAGCCCTCCAGCTCTTTGTGCCTCCAACTCCCAGAATTCCTAACAACTGAACAAGCTGGCTAGGGCTTCTGTGAGTTGGAGGCCAAAACAACTGGAGGACCACAGTTTGAGGATACCTGCTCTAGCCTTTTCCTCCAGTCTATAACCCTATGAGTATAGCTGAGTGTGTGGGAAGAGAGAGGAGAAAGTGAGATGGAGAGTAGCTGCTGTTGCTAGAGTTAAGAAGTTTGTCCATTTGCTCCCTCCTAAATACAGTAGAGTCTCGCTTATCCAACATAAACGGGCCAGCAGAACATTGGATAAGCAAAAATGTTGGATAATAAGGAAGAAAATCCTATTGTCAAATTAGGTTGTGATTTTATAAATTAAGCACCAAACATCACATTTTACAAAAAAAAAAAAAAAAAAAAGACAGAAAAAGCAGTTCAATACATGGTAAAGTTATGTAGTAATTACTGTATTTACAAATTTAGCACCAAAACATCACAATGTATTGAAAAATGCTGTAGATCCGGGCAGAAGGCAGATTGCGTTGGATAATACAGAATGTTGGATGAGCAAAAGTTGGATAAGCAAGACTCTACTGTACTAAATGATGATATCACTCCATATTTAAAGTGAAACAGGCCTGTAATATACAGCACAGGAATTATATTGCTGACCACATTCCCAATTATAATCAACACTGTTTTTCACATTATCCCCTATTTTCTAGTTCACAAGCATGGAAGGTGCTTCTATATTAGTGACTTCAATACAAAAACTCTGTTGCCCAGTTTTCAGAGATATGCCCAGTTTTCAGAGATATGACGAATACAGACAGCATTACCAGTATTTATTACATCCAGATAATTGATACGTTTTCTGTTAGGCCTCCGTCTTCTATGAAGCGCTGCACCCCACTCCAGTTATGTCATGTCACATCATGTCTTTTTGCTGGGGCTGTAACATCCTTCCTTCCTTCCTTTTGACAGGTAATTTAGAAAGCATGCCACAGACAACTGCCTTGAAACTGACTCTATGAGGTGTGAAGGGAAAGTGGCAATGTTAAGTTTTCCCACCAGCTTGTGAACTATTAAATAAACATTTGTCATGTGAAATGGTTGGAGAGGAGTAAAGCAATCTGCCCACTGAAACCAAAATTTGTATTTTTTATTTTCAAGGTTTTTTTGGAATGTTTTGTTTATTATAGTTATAATTATTATTCAATAATAATAATTGTGCTTTTAAAACTTAAACAGTCCAAACGGAAAGTGTTTGTGTTTGATGGGTGCATAGCAATTCACTGTTCTCTCTTTGTATAGCCTTACTTGCATATGTGGAAATTTCCAAAATATGAAACAAGTAAAGCTAAAATAAATAAACACGTGCCTGGCCCCTAGTAAAGCACTAGGGAGCATACCCTAAAGGCACCAAATCCTGCCACATCTTAGGTTAGATGTACATTGCCTTATATCCCAGGATCTGATCCCAGATTACCTGCTTTGATCGGGATTTTATGAGTCTACATTGCCAGATAATCTGGGATAAACAGATAATTTGGGATCAGGGATATAAAACAATGATGATCCACCCTTAGAAGCTAAATCCTGGTTAGTACTTAGATAGGAGACCACCAATGCTGAAAGTTATACTTCGGGGAAGGACCTGGCAAAACTACCTCTAAGTATTCCTTGCCTAAGAAAATTCTAAGAAAGCACGTATATACACAAGCACACACAAACCACAAAAGGTAAAGAATAAGCAGTCAGTATAATATTGTGGTTTGAAGGTTCAACTAGAATTGTGTCTACATGGGCCAAATGAAGTAGAATGGCCTGTTGGGTATGGCTGGATTTGCAGCAGAGGCATTGCTTCCAGCCATTAATTCAATGCAAGGACAAACAGAATTCCAGGAGGCTCAGGAGTGATCCCCATGTTTTGGACAGGATCAGGCTGGATATGGCTGTTGGTCACATGTCCAACAGACCCATGATTGTGTTGCTTGCTAGAATCAGCTCCCTCATAGAGGTTTACTTCTGATAAGTTACACCAGGATGTCCAGATATGTAACCAATAGAAGTGACATCACCAGTAAGGCTCTGCCAGAGAGCAGCTTCTGGCCAGTGACACAACAGCAGTGGCAACCCCAATGTGTTCTTGGTCTAGCCAACTGCCTGAATGCCAATAGGCCTTTGGGAGAATACCCAAGCTGGATTACTCCAATTTATTGGAGTAAGGGTAGATGCAGGCTAGCACTTTGGGAGACCAAAGTTATTCTTCTCAGGCCCCATCTATATGCCATATAATGCAGTTTAATAATTCAGTCTAACTGCATTGAACTACATTATATGGTAGTTTAGATGGGGCACAGTCATGGAAATTCCACTACAATCTTTGCAAGTTACATTTTCCCAGTCCAAGAGGAAGCCAACAGTAAACATTCTTGTGATAAAGTTTGCCAAGAAAATAATACGAAGTAAAAAAAAAAAAACCACAGTGAAAGGGAGAAAATTGTTCAGTTATTTAATTTGTTGTTATTATATTGTGACTATTGGGAATTGGAAAAATGCTTCCAGGAAGGCACACGGCATCATATGTTGGTCTGGCCCAATGTTTTGGACCAGTCCCCTTCATAAACCGTCATTAGTACAGGGAAGCCCCCGGTGGTGCAGTGGGTTAAAGCACTGAGCTGCTGAGCTTGTTAACTGAAAGGTCGCAGGTTCGAATCTGGGGAGTGGTGTGAACTTCTGCTGTCAGCCCGAGCTTCTGCCAACCTAGCAATTCAAAAACATGCAAATGTGATTAGATCAATAGGTACCACTCCAGCAGGAAGGTAGCAGCACTCCATGCAGTCATGCCAGCCTCATGACCTTAGAGGTGTCTATGGACAACACCGGCTCTTGGGCTTAGAAATGGAGATGAGCACCACACCCCAGAGTCAGACACGACTGGACATCATGTCAGGGGAAAACCTTTACCTTTACCTAATACAGTAAGAGAAGAACTCAGAAAAATTTTGGGGCAGGCCCGTAGCCAGGATTTCGTCTCGGGGGGGGGGGGGGGGGCTAAAAAAATTTCAGGGGGGGTTTCGGGGGGGGGGGCTGAGTTTCGGGGGGGCTGAGTCTGAGTGAAAGAGGGTTTACCCTAGCAAACCTTTTGTATCATTACCCCAATACCCCCATGCATATGGGATATATTGAGTATGGTGATCAGATCATGATATGAATAAACATAACAGTTTAAATAATGCACCAGTAAGGGCTTTTCGCGAACCGCCATGAGAATTTCGGGGGGGGGGGCTGAAGCCCCCCAAGCCCCCCCTGGCTACATGCCTGTTTTGGGGCAATATCTCCTAAAACAGTGGTTCTCAACCTGTGGGTCCCCAGATGTTTTGGCCTTCAACTCCCAGAAATCCTAACAGTTGGTAAATTGACTGGATTTCTGCGAGTTGTAGGCCAAAACACCTGGGGACCCACAGGTTAAGAACCACTGTCCTACAATATATTAGCTAAGCTTGCTTTTTTATTGGAGTAGTACAGTACATGTTAGGAGCCCCCAGTGGCAAATGGGTTAAATCCTGGCCAATTCTCTCACACCAGAAGTGACTTGCACCTACAGTTCTTTGCTTTCAATGTGAGTGTGGAATTTGGAACACAAATGGGTAGAATTCATGCTTTGGTTAAAAAAGGAGAACTGCCATGGTCTTATGAGGCTCACTCTGGTCAAGCATTCATAGAATCATAGAATCATAGAATCATAGAATCAAAGAGTTGGAAGAGACCTCATGGGCCATCCAGTCCAACCCCCTGCCAAGAAGCAGGAATATTGCATTCAAATCACCCCTGACAAATGGCCATCCAGCCTCTGCTTAAAAGCTTCCAAAGAAGGAGCCTCCACCACACTCTGGGGCAGAGAGTTCCACTGCTGAACAGCTCTCACAGTCAGGAAGTTCTTCCTCATGTTCAGATGGAATCTCCTCTCTTGTAGTTTGAAGCCATTGTTCCGCGTCCTAGTCTCCAAGGAAGCAGAAAACAAGCTTGCTCCCTCCTCCCTGTGGCTTCCTCTCACATATTTATACATGGCTATCATATCTCCTCTCAGCCTTCTCTTCTTCAGGCTAAACATGCCCAGTTCCCTAAGCCGCTCCTCATAGGGCTTGTTCTCCAGACCCTTGATCATTTTAGTCGCCCTCCTCTGGACACATTCCAGCTTGTCAATATCTCTCTTGAATTGTGGTGCCCAGAATTGGACACAGTATTCCAGATGTGGTCTAACCAAAGCAGAATAGAGGGGTAGCATTACTTCCTTAGATCTAGACACTATGCTCCTATTGATGCAGGCCAAAATCCCATTGGCTTTTTTTGCCGGCACATCACATTGTTGGCTCATGTTTAACTTGTTGTCCACGAGGACTCCAAGATCTTTTTCACACGTACTGCTCTCGAGCCAGGCGTCCCCCATTCTGTATCTTTGCATTTCATTTTTTCTGCCAAAGTGGAGTATCTTGCATTTGTCACTGTTGAACTTCATTTTGTTAGTTTTGGCCCATCTCTCTAATCTGTCAAGATCGTTTTGAATTCTGCTCCTGTCCTCTGGACTATTGGCTATCCCTCCCAATTTGGTGTCGTCTGCAAACTTGATGATCGTGCCTTCTAGCCCTTCATCTAAGTCATTAATAAAGATGTTGAACAGGACCGGGCCCAGGACGGAACCCTGCGGCACTCCGCTCATCACCTCTTTCCAAGATGAAGAGGAAGCATTAGTGAGCACTCTCTGTGTTCGTCCACTTAACCAATTACAGATCCACCTCACAGTAGTTTTGCCTAGCCCACATTGGACTAGTTTCCTTGCCAGAAGGTCATGGGGGACCTTGTCGAAGGCCTTACTGAAATCCAGGTACGCTACATCCACGGCATTCCCCGCATCTACCCAGCTTGTAGCTCTATCGAAGAAAGAGATCAGATTTGTCTGGCATGACTTGTTTTTGATAAATCCATGTTGACTATTAGCGATGACTGCATTTGTTTCTAAGTGTTTGCAGACCGCTTCCTTAACAATCTTTTCCAGAATCTTGCCCGGTATCGACGTGAGGCTGACCGGACGGTAGTTGTTTGGGTCATCCTTTTTTCCCTTCTTGAAGATTGGGACCACATTGGCCCTCCTCCAATCTGCTGGAACTTCTCCCGTTCTCCAAGAACTCTCAAAGATGGTTGCCAATGGTTCCGAAATGACTTCTGCTAGTTCCTTCAGTACTCTTGGGTGTAGTTGATCTGGCCCTGGGGACTTGAACTCATTAAGAGCGGCCAGGTATTCCTGGACGACTTCTTTCCCAATTTGGGGTTGGATGTCCTCCAATCCCTCATCCACTCCATCTTGCTGAGGTTGAAGACTCTCTTTTTGTGAGAAGACCGAGGCAAAGAAGGCATTAAGTAGTTCTGCCTTTTCCCTGTCCCCTGTCAGCATTGCCCCATCTTCTCCTCGAAGAGGTCCTATCGCCTCCTTGTTTTTCCTTTTTCTACTGACATAAGAATAGAAGCCCTTTTTATTGTTTTTAATGTCCCTGGCAAGTCTGAGCTCGTTTTTTGCTTTAGCTTTGCGGACCTTTTCCCTACAGGTGTTGGCTATTTGTTTGAATTCTTCTTTGGTGATTTCTCCCTTTTTCCAGTTCTTGTGCATGTCTCTTTTGCGTCTTAGCACAGTTAGAAGTTCTTTGGACATCCATTCTGGCTTCTTTGCACTTGTCCTATTTTTTCAGTGTGTTGGAGGTTCTATGGATAGAAACTTGGCAGGAACATCAATGCTCCTGCATTGGGTAGCTTGAAAAAACGTCCTGAAACAAGACTTTGGGGAATGACTAGACATTGAAAGCAGATCAGTTTCTCAGATTCAAACATCTGGTTATCCTCTAATGCTCATGATCTATGGCTATGTTGGTTATGCCAGTCTGGACTTAACAAAATGAAGAAAAACCACAAGTAAATCTTGGGATGTGGCAGTGGATCAACTTCTCTGCTCTTCTGGTAGCCAACTTTAGTTTGCCCTGTAAGAGCTACACAAAGCTTAGCATTCTAAAATAGAGCTAAATCTCTGAGGATCCCGACAGTACAGTGTGTATCCCTCAAATGCTCAACAAAAACCATAATCCTTCAATTGCTATTGTGTACAGTGAGAAAGCTCCGACTGGCCCCAAACCAAATGTGCTATGCTTTCTTTGCAAAGGATTTGCCATTTCTTTGAACTATTTGGACCCTTCTGACACATTTATAGCACTATTGTATCCTCCCTAGTATTGAGCATATTTACAAACTAACTGCCTGCCCTTTCTTTCAATATGAATGTACAGTATGGCTCAGTTTCCATGGATTCTGCATTCATGGATTCAACAAATATTTGTAAAAGTTCAAAAAGCAATTTAGGATTTTGCCATTTTGCAGAAAGGAAACCATTTTACTATGCCATTATGCACAATTCCCAGGGTGGTTAACAACAATCAACAACAGTCAGAACAATAGTGCATAAAAGAAAAAGCTAAAACAGGGAAAATACCAATAAAACACTAAAGAATTGACTGCAGACTGTCAAGAAAAGCCAAGTGTATGTGCAATACAAATGGAAGCTAGCACTAGCTTGCAGTAAAAGTAACACCATCTTGAAATATTTAGTGTATCACCTTTTTGAACTCAACATTTGGTGACAATGCCCTACATTCCTCATCATGTAGATCTAAATATACCACAAGTGTTTGCTAACATGCAAGTTGTTTCATCAGGAATCCTTTGCTGTTCAGACTTAACTCGTAGGCTCCCTAGAGATGAGCTGGGAAACCTCGAAGGCATGAGGCACATGTGTGCAATGTCAGTGAGATCATAATATGGTTCTCAGCTAGTATGACAGTATGCACATTATCATTTTATACTAATTAACTTTGCACATTCACCCTTATAAATCATACACTGAACCTCTGTGGGACTGCTTCAAACATTTGTACACATGACAAAAGCTAATTGTTTTGTGAAAGACATAAGAAAGGGCACTTTAATGACTGTAGATGGAAAGAAAGACTGTACTTTTGTGGAAATTCATATGCTTTGTGTATTCAATATGCTTAGTGCCATGTCTGGCATGTAAAATATATACTTATTTTTTGTGGTGAGGTATTAGAATGTTAATCTCATTATAACACTGTCTATGTGAAATTAATTTTTTAACATTTTAATCAGGATAATTACATTTCTCTGGAATAATTGCCACTATACTGTTGAAGGCTTTCATGGCCAGAATCACTAGGTTGTTGTAGGTTTTTTCGAGCTATGTGGCCATATTATAGAGGCATTCTCTCCTGATGTTTCCTCTGAGGATGCTTGCTATAGATGCAGCCGAAACGTCATGAGAGAATGCATATAGAACATGGCCATATAGCCCGAAAAAACCTACAACAACCCAAGAATTGCCACTGCTTAAATCCAGTGTGATGTTGTCCATACCACAAGGCTTCTTCACTGTCCCTCCCTTTGTAGTCCTAGTTGCTGTCTGAGAAGTCACACAAGCAAGCCTTTGGAACATGTTTTTGGAGCTCCATCAAAAAGGAACTCCAAAATCTGGACTCTATTGTGGGCATTCTACACTGGATATTCAACCTTCTCTCGGTGATTTTGCTGAGGAAATATTGACTAAAATGCTGTGTTTGTGTGCTTTCGAGTTGCCTGTCAATTTATGGCAACCACATAATTCCATAAGGTTAACCACACAAGGAATACTATGAGATAATTCTTCCAGTTCCTTCCTTTTTTGGTTTAGATTGGTATCTTTAAGTGGCATAAAATATTCCTAATAAATAAATAAATAAATAAATAAGCACTAATAAGCTAGAAAAGAATTTGACAAACAGAAAAACATGACAATCTGTCATTTGTTGTAGATTGGGCACAAAACCCACTATAGTCATAAATTTGGTGTTCTGCCTCCACCGCGAGAGTCCCACACTGCTGTGGTATACACGGAAAAGGATAACAAAAAATCCAAGCTGGTCATATATGGTGGCATGAGTTGGTGTTGTCTTGGTGACCTCTGGACGCTTGATATTGATTCTCTGACGTGGAACAAGCCCACTTTGAGTGGAGTGGCTCCCCTTCCCCGCAGCCTGTATTCAGCTACAACCATTGGGAACAAGATGTATGTATTTGGGGGCTGGGTGCCCCTTGTCATGGATGATGTCAAAGTGGCCACACATGAAAAAGAATGGAAATGCACAAATACTTTGGCCTGCCTCAATCTTGATTCTATGGCTTGGGAGCCCATTTTGATGGACACTTTGGAGGATAATATCCCACAGGCACGAGCTGGGCACTGTGCTGTGGCTATCGACACTCGCTTGTATATCTGGAGTGGCCATGATGGCTACCGCAAAGCTTGGAATAACTAGGTTTGCTGCAAGGATCTCTGGTACCTTGAGACAGATACCTGAATGACCTCTATATCTTGGAGCTGCACCCAGGTTCTATTGTGGTTGCTTGGGACATCCCCATCACATATGGTGTTCATAAATTTCAAATGCTGGTCTTCCAAAAGGTTTGGAAATTTCAACCAAAAAGGTCAATAAGCCAGGGTCTCTTGGAAACAGAAATCCAAAATAGCCTGAAGTTTGAGAAATACCACACTCTAATGCCCCTTGGTCTTTACCCTGAGCACGTTCACATATTCTTTCTTCATCTGTCACTGCACCCACAAAAATAATATTGTCTTTATCACCTGTAGCTATTCCAAGCATGCCGTGCCTTCAGTATATTTAATGGAAATGTTTAAAGTTATATTTACCAAAGTGGACATAGGACTTTATCACATATACTCCCGGATTTGCCACACATTGTGGCAAATCTGGCAGGGCCCAGTGAGGGACACGGGGAAACCCATGCCCCGCATGGCTTGCTTTCTCCCTCACCTCATCTCATGGGGGGAAGTGCTGCTTCTCGACTTCCCTCTGTTGTTTTAAATGCAAGATGGGAAGCCTCCTGTGTTGCCACCACTGCCTCCTACACCAATTTCAGCCCTCTTCAGGCATGGAGCCCTGCTGGAAGTAGATCAAGGTTGTGTTGATGGGAGTTGGTAGTATCCATGCCTGAAGAGCTGTGAAATTGGCGTAGGACAGGCAATTTTGCCCATCTGATGAGGTGGATAGTGCAAGCTTAGAATTGCATCTGTTTTGTTGAAACTTTTCAGGAAGTAAACTTTGTGAGAACCAGGTTAAGATGATGGGCAGCTTGTAGTAAGTCTATGGTTTCCTGTAGAAATCCAGGTTCCAAAGTCTAGATTGTAAAAGAAATGGTTCTCCTGATAAAAAGGAAAAGGGCAGGAGACCAGATGGAGGTGGACAAGAAAACCAGAAGGGTGTGGAATGGGGTGACTAGAATCCTGAATCACAGTGCAATTTGTTTATCCATCAATTGCCAAATGAATGACTAATCTCACTGTACTTTTCTTCTGCAGCTGAAAAGAATAGAATCATAGAATGATAGAGTTAGAAGAGACATCATGGGCCATCCAGTCCAACTCCCTGCCAAGAAGCAGGAAAATCGCATTCAAAGCACCCCTGACAGATGGCCATCCAGCCTCTGTCCAAAGCCTCCAAAGAAGGATCCTCCACCACACTCCGAAGCAGAGAGTTCCACTGCTGAACAGCTCTCACAGTTAGGAAGTTCTTCCTAATGTTCAGATGGAATCTCCTTTCTTATAGTTTGAAGCCAATATTCCATGTCCTAGTCTCCAGTGCAGCAGAAAACAAGCTTGCTCACCCCTTCCTATGACTTCCTCTAACATATTTATACATGGCTATCATGTCTCTTCTCAACCTTCTCTTCTTCAGGCTAAACATGCCCAGCTCTTTAAGCTGCTCCTTATAGGGCTTGTTCTCCAGACCCTTGATCATTTTAGTCACCCTCCTCTGGACACATTCCAGCTTATCAACATCTCTCTTCAATTGTGGTTCCCAGAATTGGACACAGAATTCCAGGTATGGTCTAACCGAGGCAGAATAGAGGGATAGTATGACTTCCCTGGATCTAGACACTATACTCCCATTAATGCAGGCCAAAATCCCATTGGCTTTTTTTGCTGCCGCATTACATTGTTGGCTCATGTTTAACTAGGTGTCCACGAGGACCCCAAGATATTTTTCACACATACTGTTCTCGAGCTAGGCATTGTCCCCCATTCTGTATCTTTGCATTTGATGTTTTTCTGCCTAAGTGGAGTCTCTTGCATTTGTTCCTATTGAACTTCATTTTGTTAGTTTTGGCCCATCTTTCTAATCTCTTAAGATCATTTTGAATTCTGGTCCTGTCCTCTGGAGTATTGACTATCCCTCCCAATTTGGTGTCATCTGCAAACTTCATGACGATGCCTTCTAACCCTTCATCTAAGTCATGCTAGCGTTTAGCACACTTAGCATATGGAGCTCTTTAGGCTCACACTACAAACTTTGAAATCATAGTGCTTTTCTTAAGGTTACAGATCCCAGAACCCACCCGCCCAGAGAGGCCACTGATCAAGCTGGATGGGGATTCTAGAAATTCAAGTAACGTTTCCATGCTCCATATTCTATTGACAACTGAGCTCCTCTTCCATTCCATCAGATTTGTGCAACATCCAAGTGGATACCAGTGGCTGTGTATATTGAGATATTTTAATAAGAAAACAAACTGCTTATGGACCTCAAGATGAATGGGAGAAGTATGGTACCCCCCTCCCCCAATTGACTAATTTCAAAGGCATTACATACCTCCTATCCTGGGCTGTCTTCTCCTTTTACTAAATGAAGGTTAACTTATTTGAGGCAGCTGCTATGAAATCTTTATCTTGGAATATGGGCAAAATAAAACATTGCCAGAAATGAAATGCTGATATGAATGTTGCTATTTGAGGATGGGGGGAGAGAGCTTGACCTTGGTGAATGTGAAAAAATTAAACTGGCTTCGGTTAGGTCTCTTGTTGCATGAAACTGGGCTCAGAGCTAACCAAGAAGCAATGTTGATTCCACCAGTGACAAATCAGCACGGGGAAAATACACCCCTGGCACATTAACATAATTATGTCCAAAGAAACTGACAAAATGCATATGACGGTAACACACAGTTCTGTATTTGCCTAACAGCAAGTGACTGTCAAAGTTATTTCTCCTCACTTAGGTTGGAGGGAAATGAAAATCTGCTGTTGGTGGGAGGGTGCGGAGAAAGAAGGCGCTTGAAAACGAGAAACCTGTGGAGACATGTTTAGTATTTAATATCTCATTATGTTAATTTAGATACATTCCAGCTTTGATAGCATGTTGATAATGTTATGTTTGTGATAAGGAAGAGAATCCACTCACTCATGGGATAAGGATCCTTTGTTGGGAAACACTTCCCAACAAAGGATTCCCAAGGCAGCAACCAACCAGGCTTTGAAGCTGCAAGGCCATTCAATGCTAATCAAGGTGGCCAATTGCAACACTCACACTTGCCTCAAGCAGACATGAGTTCTTTCTCCCATCCTGGAGCTTCCCATAAATATATAAACCTCACTTGTCTAGTTTCCAACAGACCTCACGACCTCTCATGATGCCTGCCATAGATGTGGGCAAAACGTCAGGAGAGACTGCTTCTGGAACATTGCCATACAGTTCGGAAAACTGACAGCAAACCAAGATTAGTAACAGAGAAATCAACAAATTCGGATGACATGTGATAAGTAATGCATAATGAAAAATAGTGATTTGCAATGCTACAGGATTAAACACCATTATTAAATGACATTATCCCACCCCCCAACATACACACAACACCACATGGGATAAGGTCCTTAGTTATTACCATCAGTGGAAAAAGACAGTTTGTCTTATTATATACTGTCAGTAAACATTTCTTTACTGTGGATCTTCATACAGCCAGAATGATAACATCCATTACCCAAGGGAGTAATATCAGCATATGAGAAACTCATATTAGCTGCAGTATATATAAAAATGAAGAAGAAGAAAACAGTTTTAGGCTGACCCCTTTTCTCCTACAAAACTGCAAAATTAAGACTGAGCGCACTTAGTAAGCACTGAACGCTGCCTGAAAATGGGACAGTAGGGAGGGCAGAATGGAGCATTCCCGTAAAGGGCGTCTGGCTGACTGCCATCCCAAATAGGCACACTCTTCCATTTGATTATGAGTACTATAAAAAAGTTGGGACGATCCAGCAAATCATGTTATCAGTTGTTATAAGCTTTTACAATTAAAATAGAAAGAACGATTGAAAGGACAGAGGGACGGAAGGAAGGAAGGGAAGGAAGGAAAGGAAGGAAGGAAGGAAGGAAGGAAGGAAGGAAGGAAGGAAGGAAGGAAGGAAGGAAGGAAGGAAGGAAGGAAGACATATGGACAATCATATATTGAGCTCAAAAAGCCGGCGACAGACATCATTTGCAAAGTTTTACTGCAATCGACACCATGTGTACAAAGTTTTATCACACTATCTCAAACCATTAAAAAAGTTATGATAACATCTGTGTGATAGCAAAGAAATGTGTTCATCACTTGCTAATTCTGCATGCAGTGAGAACACGCAAGTGAATGACACTGAGTGGCTGAGAAAGAATATGTGACATTTCTTGCTACAGGCACATACAGCCAGAATCTGCCTTCATAACTGCTCTAAACTCTAATGCTGACATCATTGTGTCATATTCTTGGAATATCTTTTGCTTCCTGTAACTGTGTCAAGAATGTTCTTGAGGAAATTCAGGAATGAAAGCAACACCATGTTTCCAGGTAGAGAGAGCTGGAGAGAATCAGTGCAAATATTTGGATGGACTTAGGAATGATAACTAGGTTATTGAAAATGATCATGTTTCTTCTTTGATTTCTATGAGTAAGAACGATTGGTTACTGCGATTTCTTGATATTATTATGATGAATTGCCAACAATACCTTTTGGGTGAGCCGCAGGATGGATTGCTGGCTGATTTTGAAATGTGAAAGTGGGGTACAGGGAGCGCACAACTCCCTTGTTGCGCCAGCTCTACTGGCTGCCAATTAGCTTCCGAGCACAATTCAAAGTACTGGTTTTAACCTATACATTTCTGGCCCAGTTTACCTATCTGAACGTATTCTCCCCTATGAACCATCAAGGTTGCTAAGATCTTCAGGAGAGGCCCTGCTCTCTGTCCCACCACCTTCGCAGTCACGTCTGGTGGGAACGAGAGACAGGGCCTTTTCTGTGGTGGCCCCCCGCCTATGGAACTCTCTCCTGAATGAAATTAGATCTGCCCCCTCCCTCCTGAAGCTAGTGAAATCCTGGCTATGGAACGAGGCTTTCGCAGAATAATGATTGAGGCCGGTAATGGACCAAAATTATTGACTACAATATGAGGACTGAGTTGGACATGATATTATCTTGGTGAATGCCTTATATGTATTTTATTTTATATGTTTTGTTGATTTATTGTTGATGTATGTTGTTTTTAGATTTTTATTGTTAGCATCGAATTCTTGCTGTGAGCCGGTCTGAGTCCCTCTACGAAGGTTTAAATAAATCAATAAATCAATAAAGTAGGAGTGATGTTAATAAGGGCACACCATTGCAAAATGAAACTTATTTATTTATTTATTTATTTTAGATAATTTGTATCTTGTTCTTCTCAACGCCGGAAGGGGGACTCAGGACAGCTTACAATTGGCAGTCATTAGATGCCAACAAAGAAACAGAGCACAACAATTAACATGAATAGGTCAATAGCAATAAAAATAAATTACAAAAGCAATAAAAATACATTTAAAATATTGGCCCTTATTTTATTTTTTTAATTTATTTTCTCTTTTTTTACTTTCTTTTTTCTTCTCCTTTCCTATGTTTCTTCAAAGTTTTTTGTCCTCCCACTTTATATGTAAAACAATTTACTTTTTTATTTCAATAAAATTATTTAAATAAAAAGGGATCACATAGCTAAAAAAAATATTGGCCCTTAAAATATTAGCACAACCAAGTCTGAGTCCGCAAATCCAAATCATAGTCCAGAGTTCCAGTCCAAGGTCTCTTAATTGACAATTCTCACAAGTCATTACAGATGTTTCCCAGCCAGCTGACTGAATGCTTGGTCCCAAAGCCAAGACTCAGATTTCTTCCTGAAGGAGGTGAAAGAAGGATCACCCTGATTTCACTTGGGAGTGCATTCCACAGATGGGGAGCCACCACCGAGAAGGCTCTGTCTCTCATCCCCACCAATCGCACTTGTGAAAGTGGCGGGATTGAGAGCAGGGCCTCCCCCGAGGTGGGTCATAGAGGGAGATACATTCAGACAAGTAAGCTGGGCCGGAACCATATAGGGCTTTATAGGTCAAGATCAACACTTTGAATTATAGTACTTTAAAAGTACTACAATTATTGCAAAGAATATCTTTTTTTTATCATGTCAGGAGTGACTTGAGAAATTGCAAGTCGCTTCTGGTGTGAGAGAATTGGCCTTCTGCAAGGACGTTGCCCAGTGGACGGCTGGATGTTTTGATATTTTTCCATCCTTGTGAGAGACTTCTCTCATGTCTGTGCATGGAAAGCTGAAGCTGACAGAGGGAGCTCATCCACGCTCTCCCCAGATTCGAACCTCCGACCTGTTGGTCTTCAGTCCTACTGGCACAAGGGTTTAACCCATATGTTGACTGACTTCATGTGAACAGGCCCGGATAACAAACAACTATCACAGAAATTGCAAAATTACAATGAGACCTTGATATTAAACATGAGGAAGCTGCCACAAAGGGCACCCCCCCCCCCCCCGCAATAAAAGAGCAGGACTTTCAGAAAAATATGAAGCAGACTGCAAATTATTGTAAGCATGAAAATTCAGTGAAAACACATTTGAAGTTAGTGTTTACATCTTTTTTTCATTACCAGGTGATCACTTTTAAGAGAAGACATGCATCAAAATGCACAAATCATTGTTTCAGAGTCCCCTTCCCTTGTGAAAGTGATAAGTTCATTCTGCTTGGTCTGTATAATCACCAGCCAAGCACCTGCTTATAACTCTGTGCTTTATACAACAAACATTTTCCCATGTGAAATGGACCTAAAGCTCATATTACTTGACCACATTTGAATAAAATAATTGTGCACTCTGTATGTTATTTGTGTTTATCTTTCCCTGACGTAAGCTCTCTATAGGAAATGAGGATTTTCAGATTAAACCTCCTTACTTTCATGCACTATTTCCTTCATTTTGAAAGATAAAAAAAGGTTCTTATTAAATATTTTTTGCTTTTGCTGTGGAGTTGGGGTTGGCATAAATGACGATAAAACATCGGCTGCTTTATGGAACTCCGGTGCTTGGCAAAGAGATACCCATCATACAGTCTGTAAACAGGATTGATTGGGAAAACATTACTCTGCCAGATGTGCACAGTTTATCTGCTCCTGGAACTATTTGTGTAAAAGGCCATAAATGTAAGTATAAAGGACATACAACTCTGGCGGATGATGCACTGTTTTGATTCCTGTCATAAAGAGTAAACAAAGGGCAGGAAAGGGCTTTTTTTGTAAACATCCTTAAGTGCAAGAGAAAATAATGTGAATTGGGCTTTGTATAGGAAGGGATAGGTATCATTTTTCCATATATCAGGACCAGGAGCAAGAATAAACACAAAAAATATTTCATCTCTCAGAAATGTAAATTTCACTAGTAGCAGAAATGGATATCTACCTTTTGCTGAGTACACTGGGGTTTGGTACCAGGACCTGCTCACCTCCATCCGGGGGGGGGGGGGGGGTGTATGTGTTAAAAATCAACCCTGCCCTGAAATGTGTCAGGTTTATTTATTTATTTATTTCATACACTTTTACCCCCACCCTTCTCCCCTCAAGGGGGGATTCAGGGTAGCGTGACATAAGCACCGTATGATGCTATCATCATACAAATAGTCAACAAATACATTAAAACACTGAAACAATTCATTAAAACTATAGATTAGTCAAGCCAGTTAAAACCAAATCCAAGTCTGGGGTAGTATACTAGTCTACTTTCAATTGCCGCTGTCCACTAATTGAACACCTGGTCCCAAAGCAAGTCTTCAGTTTTCTTCTAAAGGACAGGAGGGAGGTGGCCAACCTGACGTCCCTGGGGAGAGAGTTCCACAGATGGGGGGGGGGCACTGCCAAGAAGGCCCTGTCTCTCGTCCCCATCAACCGCGTTTGCGAAAGTGGTGGGATCAAAAACGGGGCCTCTCCTGATGATCTTAAGCTTCATGACAGTTCATAACAGGAGATACATTCGGACAGGTAATCTGGGCCAGACCATTTAGGGGTTTAAAGGTTAAAACCGGGACTTTGAATGGTGCTTGGAAGCTGATCAGCAACCAGTGGAGCTAGAGTAACAGAGGAGTTGTATGTTCCCTGTATGCCGCTTCGGTGAGCAACCTAGCTGCCGACCGTTGGATTAGTTGAAGCTTCTGGGCAGTCTTCAAAGGCAGACCCACATAGAGTGCATTGCAGTAGTTTATTCGGGATGTAACCAGAGCGTGGACCACCGTGGCCAAGTCAGACTTCCCAAGGTACGGGCGCAGCTGGCGCACAAGTTTTAATTGCGCAAAAGCTCTCCCAGCCACAGCCGAGACCTGGGGTTCCAGGCTCAGCAATGAGTCCAGGATCACTCCCAAGCTGCGAACCTGTGTCTTGAGGGGGAGTGTAATCCCGTCTAACATAGACTGTAACCATATGCCCTGTTCGGCCTTTCGACTAACCAAGAGTAACTCTGTCTTGTCTGGATTCAGTTTTCATCTGTTCACCCTTATACAGACTGACACAGCAGCCAAGCATTGGTTCAGGACCTGCGCAGCCTCCTTAGTGACAGGTTAAAAAAGAATCCTGGTTTACTCATATATTGGTTAACCAGTTAAAATTCACATGTAAACCAGGTTTTTTTGGGGGGGGGGGTTAGAACCCTTAACCCCTGCCCCTCCGGCTACGGTCCTGCATCCATGGAAACCAAAATACTTGGAGACTCGAATCCCATTATATACCACAACATAGCAAAATGATGTCAATCATATAAAATGACAGATTCAAGGTTTGCTTTCTGGAGTTTTTCTTTAAAATATTTTCAAACTATGACTGGTTGAATCCATGGATACAGAAAGTTTGAAATATTGATGTAAAAGGCAGTATTTTGTTCAAGAAATGGTGAAGTCTGTCAAACTGGTCAACACATAATGTGATGTGCTTATACTATACCTTGTTCATTTATTTGTAGATTTGAGGTCTGGTATGACCTTGTGAATTTGCTTGGTTTTTCTCTCTCTCCGAGAGAACACAGCTCTATTGATTAGAGATCAGGGAAGTTTTATCCTAGAAGTTTGTAAATATTTAACCAAGAGATAAATCTAAGCCAAGGGCATGAAACATATGTTTCTCAATGCCTTGGTGTTTTTGTGGCCCCCAGGTCTTGCATAGCTCTCAATGATTTTTTTAATACCACAAATGTTTGGCAGTCTGATCTCTCAGCAGCATGATGCCACACTAAAATTTCACAGGAGTTTACTGTTGTAGTGGTGGCTAGAGAAGTCTCTCCTCTCTGCCATAATGTGTAAGCATACAGATCTACCCAGATTCAGCCTCTTCTTATTGAAGAAATGCTATTAGTTTTGAGCTTTCTCTGCCAAAGAATGCTGATGCCTCACCAAACTACAAGTCTAATGATCACATAGGATTGAGCCCTGACCATTTAGTTGGAGATGACAGTCCTCAAAGAGGAGCTCCAGGCAAAGCCCCTTTTGCTTTGGCTCAGCACCAAGATTACTGTATGATGGGAATCTTGCAATTTTGCTGAGGTCATTTAACCTCAAAAGGTGAGCAGTAGATTTAAATAAATATGGTACATCTTGTTGTAATCCATTGCCATTCATCACTGAAATGTAGTGGAAGTGTAGTGAAACTGTGGGAGACTGGGAGAATTATCTTCTGAACTCCTGATCTGGGTGGAAACAGGAGAAAGAAGGAAAAATGTATAGGATGGGATTGGTCCAATTTCTCAGGTTGTTTTGGTTCAGTGACATGGAGCAATGGGTGGGTGGTCTGCTAATTTTCCTTCAGGATCCCAGGGAATGTGGTGCCTTAAGAAAGGTGCTCCACAGTGGAAAAGAGGGAAAAGAACCCCAGGGAAAGTGGCGTTTCAAAAATTAGCCCTGTTTAAAAAAGTGTACTGGTACCTTTAAAATGGGAGGAGACATCACCTGCCCATGTGATGTGAATTAAGAAGATGATTGAGTTAGAAGCCAGAGGAGGGAATCTTGTGTGATGGAGGTGAGTAAATTCTTAGTCTTCATAAAAGGTGGAACCCCATGAAATGCCCCACAAAGAAGACGATTTCCCCTGCTTCCCCCCATTTTCCCCAGCTTCATCTGAAGAAGCCATTAATGGAAAAATCAAGTGGAAAAGACTCTGATGCACACTTAGGAACATCCCTGGAGCCCTTAAACCATTCACATGGCCAGCCTGGCTGAAGGTACATTGGGGCTGCCACTGTCGCTGCATCGATGCCAGCAAGTAGCTCTCTCCTTATAGGCTTGCTGACAGCATCACTTTTCTGGTCATGTGGCTTGGCATCTGACACAACATGGCAAGCCCAGGTTGCCAGGAAACCTCTAGGACAGAGGTGCTTGCTTGTGGTAAATCATAGAATCATAAGAGTTGGAAGAGACCTCATGGACCATCCAGTCCAACCCCTGCCAAGAAGCAGGAAAATCGCATTCAAAGCACCCCCGACAGATGGCCATCCAGCCTCTGTTTAAAAGCTTCCAAAGAAGGAGCCTCTACCACACTCCAGGGCAGAGAGTTCCACTGCTGAATGGCTCTCACAGTCAGGAAGTTCTTCCTAATGTTCAGATGGAATCTCCTTTCTTGTAGTTTGAAGCCATTGTTCAATTGCACCCTAGTCTCCAGTGCAGTAGAAAACAAGCTTGCTCCCTCCTCCCTATGACTTCCTCTCACATCTTTATACATGGCAATCATGTCGCCTCTCAGCCTTCTCTTCTTCAGGCTAAACATGCCCAGCTCTTTAAGCCGCTCCTCATAGGGCTTGTTCTCCAGACCCTTGATCATTTTAGTCGCTCTCCTCTGGACACATTCCAGCTTGTCAATATCTCTCTTCAATTGTGGTGCCCAGAATTGGACACAATATTCCAGGTGTGGTCTAACCAAGGCAAAAAAGAGAAGTAGCACGATTTCCCTGGATCTAGACACTAGGCTCCTATTGATGCAGGCCAAAATCCCACTGGCTTTTTTTGCCATCGCATCACATTGTTGGCTCATGTTTAACTTGTTGTCCAAGAGGACTCCAAGAACTTTTTCACACATACTTCTCTCAAGCCATGCATCCCCCATTCTGTATCTTTGCATTTTATTTTTTCTGAAATAGTGATGGGTCCAGCCTGATCCAGGTGTCCAGACTGTCCACAACTCTGAAACTGTGGAATTGCAAAGAAGCTCCAGAATAAATCCCATGTCCTGCTGTCACAGAGTAATCGCTAGATACAGCAGATGTGATGCAAGCTCAGGCCATGGATCATGTTGATTCAGTGTAGCAGTCAAGTATGGAGTTCACATTATTTTGATCATGTACATGGCCTTAGTTTAACACAGAAATTTGAAAAATAAAAGCACTTTAGAACTACTGTTGGACTGAATCTGTGGACAGAGATCCATGGATACAGAGATCTGTATGCATTCATTTTTGTATTTGAAGATGAAAAATGTGATGATCCCTGTCACTGAGGGACTAAAAAGTGTAAGAAGGGGAAGAAAGAGAGAAAATGGAGTGGGGCAGAGGAAAGTTCACAGCAAATGAAGAATCGGGAAGAAACAGTAAAGTGAAATACTGAGCAACAGAAACAAATAGATTAAGGAAGAACTGTCTTGGACAAGGACAGATTGCTAGTCATCTAATGATGGATAACTCACATTATTGTCACATAATCAAAAGTGGTTTAGGGCTCACTTTCATTTATGTCTCCTCATTGTTTTTGTGTTTATTAACTGCTTGTGCTAAAGAAACATTATTTTCAAGCACCCATCAGATGCAAGATTGATTGCCAGACTGTTTCTCTACACCTGTAACTTACTCCTTGCTGTGAGCATCATATATGGGGCAAAGGAAGCATGTTTCAGCAAAACCATTATGGCCACCACTGTGCTCCTGCAGCAGAAGAAGGTGATAGGTCATACTTTAGATCTCTAAATAAAAAGAAAGTAGATTAAAGGATTTGGGTTAAAAATGTAAGTAAATTATAAAAGTGATGCATTTTATATGGCAGCCAGGAAAAATTAATCTTCTATATTGTTGATATTTCAGTAATCCTATCTTTTCCCTAATCTGAGACTCAGGCCAGTTAATCAAGAGTCAGCCTGGAGCAGAAATGCTCTGAATTGGTCCCCAAAATAGCCACATGTACCATCCCAAAACTGCAAAGGTGGGAGGTTACAATCCATCTGATTCACTCAGGCTGAGATCACGTTAGCTCTAGTGGACAGTTCCCATATAATCCATGTTGCCATTGCCCCCGGCTGTAGGGATCTGTGTCAGCTTTTGTTCATTCCGGGCTCCCGTGGAGCTCGGCAGCTGTCTGACAACATTGACAACAGTGACATAGGCCTGAGCACAGGGAAAGGGTGATGATAGCAGCGGCCCGTGTAGATAGCAATCTGGTCTGAATTGGACCCAGTTCTTCTGTCCACACTGCAGTAAAGCTGCATAGATACTTTGGAATTCCTGGCAACTTATAGAATCATAGAATCAAAGAGTTGGAAGAGACCTCATGGGCCATCCAGTCCAACCCCCTGCCAAGAAGCAGGAATATTGCATTCAAATCACCCCTGACAGATGGCCATCCAGCCTCTGTTTAAAAGCTTCCAAAGAAGGAGCCTCCACCACACTCCGGGGCAGAGAGTTACACTGCTGAATGGCTCTCACAGTCAGGAAGTTCTTCCTCATGTTCAGATGGAATCTCCTCTCTTGTAGTTTGTAGCCATTGTTCCGCGTCCTAGTCTCCAGGGAAGCAGAAAACAAGCTTGCTCCCTCCTCCCTGTGGCTTCCTCTCACATATTTATACATGGCTATCATATCACTTCTCAGCCTTCTCTTCTTCAGGCTAAACATGCCCAGCTCTTTAAGCCGCTCCTCATAGGGCTTGTTCTCCAGACGCTTGATCATTTTGGTCGCCCTCCTCTGGATACATTCCAGCTTGTCAATATCTCTCTTCAATTGTGGTGCCCAGAATTGGACACAATATTCCAGGTGTGGTCTAACCAAAGCGGAATAGAGGGGTAGCATGACTTCCCTAGATCTAGACACTATGCTCCTATTGATGCAGGCCATCATACTTGAAAAGATCTGAATTTTGATTTTACTGCCTTTCTCTGAATCTCATTTGCAGCATCAGCCATCCTTGGTTTAGATGCCCTTCAATACTTCAGGATTTTTTTCTTGTTGGATTTGTTTTTACCAATTTGTTAAAAAAAAGTATTTTGGTACATTGTGCATATGTGCATTTTTGCATATATTCCCCCATTCAATAAAGCCTGCTTGCTCACATTTTTTCAACTACGTGCATTTTTGTCATTTCCTTTTTTGAAATGTCCATATGGTCCTGTGAGTTTTCTTCATCTCAAGAACACACTCCTAAATGTGCAGCTGTCAGGAGCAGGTTACATTTTGACTCGTTTTTTTTGGGGGGGGGTATTTATTTTATCAGGAATTTGATCATCTCCCCAATTATTTCTCAGTTGCATCCTACAAACAGATCTCATAGGGCAAACCAGGGACAGCATGGGAGCAAGCCAGGACCAGACGGATAACAGTGTGGCATGGCAAGAGGACGATGCCCGACAGATTTGCCATGATGCCCCATTGATGCCCTGCTGTCCTCTGGCTTATGGACCTCCATGTGATGAGGTTCCTAGACCCCAGAGTGCTGAAATTACGCAAAAAAGTATTTTAGTGGACTAATGGCATGTATTGTAACGGCTTTTACTGTAATTGGAGAAAACGATTGTTTGACTTTTGAAATAGAACTTTTTCTATAGTACTTCTTAAAATCATGTTGGGGAAGCCCTAAGACAGTGGTTCTCAACCTGTGGGTTGCCAGATGTTTTGGCCTTCAAGTCCCAGAAATCCTAACAGCTGGTAAAGTGGCTGGGATTTATGGGTGTTGTAGGCCAAAAGACCTGGGGACCCACAGGTTGACAACCATGGCCCTAAGATATTGTAATGGTCCAGCAGTCTGGTGTTCATACACATACACACATTGATCTATTGACTATTACAGTATTGTAACTGTAAGACGTGGCATGGGTATGTCATAAACTGGTATTTTTGGTGCCTAAAGATGTTCAGCTGGAAGTACCACAAGTTCTCCCATTTTCTGGTGGCTTCACATGAATGTACAGTGTCTTTAAACATCTTAATAGAGATTTATTTGAAGCTGCAATTTTAGTTTGAGAAAGGAATAAATCTATTTGCAAACTTAAGCCTTGCATTGTATCCCTTGACTCACTTTACATTTTACAGCTATCTTCTTCAAGAACAATTATAAAGTTAATGAGGTATACACTATGCAATGAGTATGGTAACAACGAAGCAATAACTATGTGTTAACATGATAATAAATACTGTTTAGGTGCTATCTACCTATATTAAATAACATTAAAGCACAACTTAGGCATGCAGAATGGAATAAAATATTTACCTAGAATCCTGAAAGGTAAGAAGGAGAATATAAGTGTCTCATGCATTCCTGTCATGGTTATATTGTTCTCCTGAAGACCATTATGAAATACAATCAGCCCTCTACATTTGCTGGCATTAAGGGTTCAGGGTCCCTGCAAAAGTGGAAAAGTGGAAGCTTTGGAGTAAATCCAGTTTCCCCTTGCACTGAATTAATAGTTGGATGCGTGAATCCAGCCAGACATTATGTGGACTGCCTGCAGCGGCTGAGACATGAATCCACTTTGTTTGGCTTGTGTATACATGGCTGTCATTATTTTTATTTTCTTAATGTTCAACTGTAAACCTAATTTTCACCTTAGTACTGACTGATTACATGTATGTAATCAAGCTGATCAACTGATATAATATTAATGCTGATTAATATGTTTTTCAAATTACAAAGTTCACAGAGAAATAAATACTTTACTTTGAAAGAGGTTTCTCCTAAATAGGAAAACTGTCGTATGAGATATTTCATCATGAGCATAATATCCTAGCCAATGTTTTCTGCTGAGCAAATACAGATGAGATCATTCACCTCCTTCCAAACAAAATCCTAATGCTAGCAACCAAACATGAAATGGAAGAAATAACACTGAGTTGTGCCTCTGGGATAAGTGTTAGAGACTTAAATAATTTTGAAAAGAGGCCAATTTGCTTCTAAACTCACCGAGAAAATTACGGCTTTGGAAATGGAATGGCGTGAGAGCAAACTGTTTGCTACAATAACTTTCAGAGATGAAGTTTGCAGCTTTTGTGCCCCACTTGAAGCTTTTATCACCTGCCAGCTATGCCCTTCAGCTGTTTACTTCAGCCGGACAGAAAGACAACCCTTATGTAAGCAAAAGAACAAAAGACACATAGGCATGGATGGGCAAAGTTGGAATCATGGGCCTCAAGCACTCAATAGCATTTCTTTGCAAAGCATGGTCCCCCCAGAATCACCAAGTCCTCTCCTCGCTATTATTGTTTGTGTGTGTATATGAAAAATGGGTTTTGCTGTGCTTGGAACAGGAGCAGTAAATATAGGTCAGCCTATGCTTTAGGTCAGACGCAAGCCTATAGGAGATGTTGTTGCTATATGCCTTCGAGTTGTTTCTAACATTTTACTATCCCAAGGTGATCCTTTCATGGGGTTTTCTGGATTGTGTGTATGGGACTTGTCCAAGGTCACCAATGTTTTCTCATGGCTGATTTGGGATTCAAAGTCTATTCTCCAGAGTCATAATTCAATACTCAAACCAGTATGCCATGGATGCTGGTCCCATCCATGAAAGTTCCTGCAGGGGAAAATTAGGCAACCAGCTTTGACATAGTTATTACTACTGATTAAGGGCCCATCTGCACAGGTTACACATTCCAAATTGGGTCAGAAGTTGTTCCTGGGCATCCAGACAACATCTAGGAATATCTGGCTCCTAATGTGAGGAAAAACCAGTAAAACTGTTTTGGAGAGAGGAAGTCACTCCCTACTTTCCCCTTCTCTTGCCAAGTTGTGTGGGCACCTTTGCTGACATTGACAAAGGCAACCAGTTCTCTGGAGCTCTGTGGCTACTTTGTGATGATAAGGATGCAAAATGTAGGAGTGATTGCTGGCTAGCTTGAATTGTTGTTCATTCGTTCAGTCGTGACCTCATGGACCAGTCCATACCAGGGCTCCCTGTTGGTCGTCACCACCCCCAGCTCCTTCAAGGTCAAGCCAGTCACTTCAAGGATACCATCCATCCATCTTGCCCTTGGTTGACCCCTCTTCCTTTTTCCTTCCATTTTCCCCATCATAATTGTCTTCTCTAAGCTTTCCTGTCTTCTCATTGTGTGGCCAAAGTACTTCATCTTGGCCTGTAATATCCTTCCCTCCAATGAGCAGTCATCAATTCAACTGAACAGTCAGAATTCCACAACTACTGAAGTTCAGGAGCAGAGAGTTTTAAACACCTCAGCAGAATCCAAGACTGATCTAAGGCAGCAATGATTCTGACTAGTCCTGGATTTAAATGCCCATGTAGATGGGCCTACAGACCTTCAGTGCATGGGCACACAGAAATTAGTGAGTAAATAATTCAGTTTCAGCCCTTCTAGACCTGCAAATCCTGTATTTCAACTTTCGCCCACATAGCACATTCCAAATGCATTAACCTATAACAACAACAATATTTACTTCTTACCTCCATTTCCCTATGGATTGAGGCAGGAACAACAGATTGCAATACATCAGACTAGACATATATCTATAGCTTTCCCAAGCCACAAGTCTGAAATAAATAAGCAGACACAGTATTTCTTCTCTATCTTTGCTCAGTGTCATCCAGTAGACCATTTCCAAAATGTATGAGGTTTGTTTTGTTTTGTTTTGTTTTTTTTTTGCAATCTGGCCTGGAGAAAATATAATATAGTGTAATGTATCATATAGATGTACAAGATTTGGATCCATGATTTTCAGCAACCACAGATCATCATACCACTTATATATGAACATATCCTATTGGACATGAATATAATCTTATTGTATCTTTCGGTGGCTTTCAGTGTCATCAATCATAGTATCCTTCTCAATAGGATGATCAGGTTGGGACATGGATAATAATAAACATATATGTAAACAGTTGTTTCACTGCTGCTTGGCATCATGGACAAGTGTGGCAGGTTCTTGCATCATGGATTGGTGTCCACCACGTCACCTACAAATCCTTTTTTTAAAAAGTACATTCCAACTACTTGTCCTGCTTTCTATCTCATGCATTCAATTTAGCCCTATGAGTCAACAAATCACAGGTGTATTTGCGACTGTGTATGTACCGTGCTTTTAAACAGTGAGAGGAATTTTTGAAATGATTGCTGTAAGAATAACTGGAAAAAGAAAATGTTAGCTTTTCTGTAATCCTAGATTTGAATGACACATGAACACACACCCAAGGAAGATTGAACATTCTCTTATAATTGCTCTGTTGATCCCTTTCTAGCTACTCCATTTTCTACCTGAACAATTATAACAATGCAATTCTTTTTGGTTTCCTACCAGTTTCATAATTTAGCAGTTCCAGTGGTCAATTAAAAGTTTTGCTTCTTCCCAAGGCATCAATTAGAAAAGTGCTTAGTTATTTGAGGGAATGATTTAGGCATTAAGAAGAAGGTAATGGTATAATGAAACACTTCTGCTGTTGTCAGCATTATGCTGAATAGAGAAGGAGGTCTATCAAAAACAAGAGTGGGTAAAATGCTGCTGCTATTATATTATTATATTTTAACTCCATGTTTTAATTGTTTAAATGTTGTTACATTTTTATGATCTAACTAGCTGTCCCCTGCCATGTGTTGCTATGGCCCAGTCTGTGTATATATGTTTTGTGTGTGTATCTATTTGTGTATATGTGTATATGTGTGTTAGCGTAGATATATGTGGTTTTGTGCATGCGTTGTAATGCGTTTTTTATTTTTTGGCTTTTTAAGTCCCCTCTGCTGTGTTTTTCTGAGTGATGGTCACTCGTTGGCCTGTTAGGTGCATTGTGTCCAAATGTGGTGTCAATTCATCCAGTGGTTTTTGAGTTATGTTAATCCCACAAATGACATTACATTTTTATTTATATAAATTCAGGGGCCCTCAAACTTTTAAAGCAGAGGGCTGGTTCACTTTCCTACAGACTGTTGAGGGACCAGAATATATTTTGAGAAAAACATGGACAAATTCCTATGCACACTGCAGATACATTATTTGTACTGCAAAAATCAAACAACCCCCCCCCCAAAAAAAAAACAAAACAAAGAAACTCTGAAAGAACAATTCAGTATTTAAAATGATGAACAATGTTAATCAACATAAACTTATCGGTATTTCAATGGAGATGGTGAGCCTACTTTTGGCTGATCAGATAGTCAAGTTAATTCAGATTGTTGTTGTTGTGTGACTTGAAGTTGTTTCAGACTTAGGATGACCCTAAGTCTAAAGTTTAGACCAGAGGCCAAGTAAATTACTGTGGAGGGCTGCATCCGGCCCACGGACCTTAGTTTGAGAACTCCTGCTCTAATTGATAGTTATATGTTATGGTTGCTCTATGTTAGGTTTTATATGTATGTGAGGCATTAATTTTTTGCCATAAATATGTTGGAAGCCCACATTGACACCCCTCCCCCCAGGGGTGAGAAAAGTGGTATACAAGTGAAATAAATAAATAAATAAATAAATGGCATGCGTTATGAGATACAAGCATTGAAAATATTATACTGGCACTGAGATACATGCATCTGCTTCTGGAAGGCAAAATGTGTTTTTCGGGAACACAATCCACACATGTTTACATTCAGATATAACATTCAAATTCTCAAAGTTCAAGTCGTTTAATAATGTTGGAGTAATTTATGTATTTTATATAATTTGAGACTTCACAAATAAAAAACAGCAAATAGGAGGGAAAATAGTATTTTGTAATAATTTTCTGCTTTGCCTCATTGCAATGAATTGAGCATGATATAGTGTCTTGAAGAGGCATCCATTTTAAAAGTCAGATGGGCAACTTTGGCAGCTTTGGATGCCAATTTCTGCCCTTTGCATCCTCCAGGGGACACATGCACTTCTGAAAATGATTTCCACCAAAACAAAACAAGAGTAGTCAGAAGTTCACTTCCAATGTTTTTTTTAAAATGCATTTGATACTATCTATTCAAATGGTGAATTGATCTTCTGGACTCTACCAGATGAGCCAACTCATAGTTTCACAGGAAGTTTTCCTTCCTGTGAAACTGTGAGTTGGCTCATCTGGTAGAGTCCAGGGAGTCGTTCTCCATTCTCTCAACCTAATCCATATCAAGGGTCACACTTCGAGTTACAGGTCACACTTTGCTTACTGTAAATCCCATTTCTCAAGCTTTAAGTAAATGGAGCAACTATGAACAATTTTGGAATAAACAATGTTGGGATAATTCAAATCAAGTTGTTAATTTCACCTGGGTGCATTAACTGCAGCAATGGAAGATAAGCATTAATATATCAAGTTAATTTTCATTCAGTAGGTCTTTCATCTGAGACTAGTGGCACTGAGGTCCCAACCCTGCTATATGCCTGCGAAATGTGGACTGTCTACAGACGTCACATGCAAATCCTGGAACGATTCCATCAGCACTGCCTCCAGAAAATCCTGCAAATCTCTTGGGAAGACAGGCGGACAAACGTCAGCGTGCTGGAAGAAGCAAATACCACCAGCATTGAAGTGATGGTCCTCCGCCATTAACTCCGCTGGACCAGCCATGTTGTCCAGATGCCCGACCACCGTCTCCCAAAGCAGCTGCTCTACTCTGAACTCAAGAACGGAAAAAGGAATGTAGGTAGACAGGAAAAGAGATTTAAAGATGGACTCAAAGCCAACCTTAAAACTCTGGCATAGACACGGAGAACTGAGAAGCCCTGGCCCTTGAGTGCTCCAGCTGGAGGTCCGCTATGACCAGCAGTGCTGCAGAATTTGAAGAGGCACGAATGGAGGGTGAAAGAGAGAAAAGTGCCAAGAGGAAGGCGTGTCAAGCTAACCCTGACTGAGACCGCCTTCCACCTGGAAACCAATGTCCTCACTGTGGGAGAAGATGCAAATCAAGAATAGAGCTCCACAGTCACCTACAGACTCACAAGAAATCTGATCCTGGAAGACTATCTTACTCGGCCAACGAGGGGTTGCCTAAGTAAGTGAGGTCATTAGGTGCTGAATCTGTCCAGTTTTTTATTCCTTGTGTTGTTGAAGGCTTTCATGGCAGGAACCACTGAATTGCTGTAAGCTTTTTGGGCTGTATGGCTATGTTCCAGAAGCATTCTCTCCTGACGTTTTAGCTGCATCTATGGCAGGCATCCTCAGAGGTTGTGAGGTTGTGAGGATGCTTGCCATAGATGCAGGCAAAACATCAGGAGGGAATGCTTCTGGAACATGGCCATATAGCCCGACAAACTTACAGCAACCCAACTTTTTATTCTTCATTTCAAAGATTTTATCCAAAGTGCTGAACTTATTTTGGTAATCAGGTCTATCATCTTTGATAATACCTTTCAAGTCTGGACTAAGATCCAAAGTCATTTCAGCAAAGCTATGAGCATCTACTTGAATGTGTGTTAATTGAGGCTAGGAATTGGATTTAAACTTTTATCTGCCTGCCAACCCCAACCTGGTAATTTAGCATGATTAGAAAAGTGATACTCATGTTGATCTTGTTTCACATTTCTAGCATCACTGGGATTCTCATCACACCATGTGTGCCATTTATCTCATAAAACTACTCAGTGTGCATTACCTTGCTGTCTCCAATCAACAGCCAATTCTATATGCTGTGTGTGATTGCTATGACAAGATGACTCACATCAAAATCCTATATTTTTCCACATTAGTGAACCTCTAGAAAGACCTTGATATGAAGGAGAAGAGGGGATTTATCAGCCTGATACAGAAAAAGAGATTTTATCATGTCTTATACCTGTATAAGATAACCAAAAACTTAAGCATTGACACCAAACTTTTTGTGCCCATGAATAAATTGATTCATTTCATACTTCTAATCACAGATAAATGCTAGAAGAAGTTGTCGATGCACACAAACTTTTACAAGCTTTGAATGTCACCTTGCAAACAAAACTAGGAAGCACTGGCTACATTGCAGGAACATCACAGTATTTGAAAATAAAATCTGTATTTTATTTAACCCTTTTCTTTAACCTTTATTATATAGTAGTCATGCTGATTAGGAATTCAGGGATTTGTAGTCCGAAACAATAACTTTTCAAAGCAGTGAATCTTATCATGGATTACAAAAGGGAGATAATCAGTAGTTATAGAGGGAACTCCAAGATCAAGAAATATTAAGAATCCCAGAGGAAATACCGGACTTAGATGAATACAATAAGAGAGATCAAAGACATGGGCAACTTTTTATTTTTATACAGACTGGTCCAAGATAGAGGAATATGAAAAAAAGAGACTTTTATTTATTATTTATTCATTTAAAACATTTATATTCCTTCCTTCTCACTCCAAAGGGGACTCCGAGCGGAGCACAGCATATACACAGCAAACATTCAATGCCTGGATACAAAACATAAACATTAAAAACATTTATCGAAATATTAAAATATACCATTTAAAATAATACCATTTAAAACTGTCCTAGCCATCTGCATCAAATCCAATTGGCCCTGTCATCTTCCCCATTGCCGCTTCATTGCCCTGTCCTGAAAGCTTGGTCCCACATCCAAGTTTTTACCATCCTTCTAAAGGACAGGAGAGATCTCACCAGGAAGGGAGTTCCCTAGCCGGGGAGCAATCACCGAGAAGGCACTGTCTCTCCTCCCCACGAATCGCACCTGTGACAATGGCGGGATGGAAAGCAGGGCCTCCTCAGAGGATCTTAATCTCCATGATGGTTCACAGGGGGAGATGCGTTTGGACAGGTAATTTGGGCCGGGGCCGTTTAGGGCTTTTTGTTTCCTCTAATAAAACATTTAACAACAACAACAACAATAATAGAATGTGAGAGGAATAATGCATTATGTAGTATGTAGTTGTAGGTCATGCAAAGACTTTATGAGCCAATTCACATACCCAGCTAAAGAACATCTTAGCATCCAACCATTCTACTCTATATATAATGTTACTCATTGGTGATGTGCTTGGTCCACATGGAGGCTTAAATGGGTAAGAAGCTGATTCACAATTTCTCTCTTCACAAAAAGGTATCTTCAATAAAAAATAGAAAATTAAAAACAATCTTTAAGAGTTATAAACTTGTAGAATCATAGAATTTCGAGTAAAGTTTAAAAGTATGCCTACTATTGTATGTCAGAGTTCTGGGTGAAAGCCCATTCTGAAAATTAAAAATAGGCAGTGTAAGGCAGAGTGAAAGAGTTGTCTCTGTCAGCAGATATTGGGAGGGGGCAACAAGGTAGACTCTCTATGCCACAGCTTTCCAAACTTTTCATGCTGGTGATATGAATCCTTTCACAACATGGTAATTCAATTTTACCAGCAAACCAGATATTAACAGCCTCATTACACCAGAGCATGGATCGACTTTAAATCTGGTTTCTGCTTCCTGTAGAATTCTGGGGTTTGTAGTTTAGGGAGGCCCAGAACCTGCCTGGCTCTCCTAAACTACAAACCTCAGAATTCTGCAGAACCTGGATTTAAAGTGAATCCGTGCTCTAGTGTGATGAGCTCCTTTATCAACCCCCTATAAGAGATACTAATATGTTCAGGGACACAACATATCTCATGTAGACCTTTAAAAATATGTTTTATTGCTTATTTTGCATAGACCCAGAGGTTTCTTGTTATGTTCACATGACACACTGCACACTGCAACCAGCAAACTGACATGTTGCAACACTCAGTTTGGAAAGCTCTTATCTAACTGCCTTCAGTGTTGTTTTAGTGATTTTTATATTCGGTTATTGTAATGCCGACATAGGGAGATGCCCTTCAAGATTGCATTGAAACACCTGCTAATGGCAAGTCCGTTTACAGTCATTCTTATGTGTATGCTCCACTTCCACTGAGAAATCTTTCTGGTTGCTAATGTTTTACAAAGCCTGACTGATTTAAAAAGACCCCACACACTTTTTTATTTTGAACTCCCAATTTGGGAAGGAAGGGAAAGCCATCAAGATCTCCAAGATGGACAGGAATGGAAAGTCCCCCAGACCCCCAAGAGAGATAAGAAGGGGAAGCCACCTAAATGGTGGCAGGAAGCAACAGAGGGCAGTGGCAGTGGTGCAAACCGTGGCGACAGGGCTTCAGCAGGAGAGGTGGTGGCGGAGGGTGTAAATGTGACCAGGGGTGGTGGGGTTGAGGAGGTGGCTGCGGCACTTTGAGGATCTCTTCCTCCTCCTCTCCTCCTGCCTGGCTGGGGCCATTGTTTGGACTGTTGCCATTGGGGGCAAGCTGGGGAGCTGAGGATGGCAAGGAGGAGGACCATGGCAGAGACTTGGCACTTCTGAGTGGCTCCCACTGTTGCTCCCACTGATGCTTTCTCTTCTTATATCCCAGTCTCCTCCTGGGGTGGCAAACATGAGACCTCTGGCTTGGAGCCATTCAAATGGCTGCCACTGTTGCTCCTGTGGGTGCCTCCTTAGGCAGCCAAAGTGCTCCTTCCCCAGACAGTCTTTGCTTATGGGGATGGGGGGGGGGGGGGGGTTGTGGCACACCGCTTAGCTACAGGCAACACACTAGTGTGTCACAACACAGAGTTTGGAAAGCTCAGCTCTATATATTAGCCAGGTGAAATAGAAAACCCTACGAGTGTGGTTTAGTACCTTAGAGTTCAGGAGAAGATGTATGAATGGACTTCAGAAGTAATGGTAGGCTTTGGGCCAGGTAGTGCTAATGATAGGGTGAGGTGGGAAGGTGCTGATACTGTTTGTGCTTAGCCAACAAGTTCTGAAAGATATCAATGCATTCGATAATATACATGGCCCAAGACATTTTGTTCCCTGAAGTGAAGCAGAAAATATTCACAACTCCATCAATGTGTAGTGTTAAAAGGTAACAAAATTACTTTGGTACATGAGGCAGATAATCGCACAAACACTTCTCCCCTCATATCAGTAGAAATACTTAACTATCTACTGCTCTTACATGTCACCCTGAATCTGTTACTTGAGGAATTTGGCTCACTGCTTAATGGTAAGATAGGCTCTGGATAGCTGTATGCTTCCTACATCATCAGAGCCCATTGCACTCAAATGTTTTTGCTCTCATGTAAATATGTTTATATAAGTACTGAGGTCCAGGAACCACTGTGTATGCTTTAGGTTAGAAAAGAGGTCCTAGATCTGGAAGAATATAAGGAAATAGTAAAGGTAAAGGTTTTCCCCTGACATTAAGTCCAGTCATGTCCAACTCTGGTGGTTGGCACTTATCTCCAATTCTAAGCCAAAGAGCCTGCATTGTCTGTAGACACCTCCAAGGTCATGTGGTTGGCATGACTGCATGGTGATACCACCCTTTAAAAACAACAACAGAGATCTCTAAATGTGAGACATCCTTCCAAGCTCTACAGTGCCCTAGGCACACAGACTAGACCAGTGGTTCTTAACCTTTCTAATGCTGCGACCCCTTAATACAGTTCCTCATGTTGTGGTGACCCCCAACCATAATATTATTTTGTTGCTACTTCACAACTATAATTTTGCTACTGTTATTAATCATAATATAAATATCTGATATGCAGGATGTATTTTCATTCACTGGACCAAATTTGGCACAAATACATGATATGCCCCAATTTGAATACTGGTGGGGTTGGCAGGGGATTGATGTTGTCATTTGGGAGTTGTAGTTGCTGGGATTTATAGTTTACCTACAATCAAAGAGCATTATGAACTCCAACAATGGAATTGAACCAATCTTGCCACACAGAACTCCCTTGACCAACAGAAAATACTGGAAAGGTTTGGTGGGCATTGACCTTGAGGTTTGGAGTTGTAGTTCACCTGCATCCAGAGAGCACTATGGACTCACACAATGATGGATCTGGACCAAACTTGCCATGAATACTCAACATGCCCAATGTGAATGAACACTGGTGGAGTTTGGGGAAAATAGACCTTGGCATTTGAGAGTTTTAGTTGCTGGGATTTATAGTTCACCTACAATAAAAGATCATTCTGATCCCCACCAATGTTAGAATTGGGCCAAACTTCCCACATGGAACCCCTATGACCAACAGAATATACTATGTTTTTGGATGGTCTTTGGCGACCCCTCTGAAACCCCCTCGTGACCCCCCCCCAGGGGTCCTGACCCCCAGGTTGAGAACCACTGGGCTAGACCCATCCATCAAGTTTCTAAGACTGCAAATGCATGAAGACATTATTCATCTTCTTATGTTCATGTCCATGTCTCAACTGATTCTGTGAAGCAGACAGTGTCTTGCTTGATTGAAGTGTGTGTGTGTGTGTGGGGTGTAAGTGGGTGGGTTGGAGACAAGAGAACACCACAGTGATTGGCAGTTGAGGGGTAATGTCATTCCTAAACCATCTGTAGGTATACGAGTTGAGGTACTGTTGAAGAAAAAAAAATCACTGTCAGTCCAGTCATTTTCTGTACATAAAATGAAAGAAGACTCCATCTTTTTCTTTACAGACAATAGTAATGTTTTAGGTTGGTCTCTGATCATGTTGGAATTTTCTGGTATGTAACAGAGTTCGATATCAGCTGTCAACTGGAACACGGGTTCATCAGGTTTGGAAGAGTTGGACGAGGAATCATTCCTTAATTATGGCTCTTTTTACATCTGCTTCTTGAAAATATCTCTTATCTATGCTTAATGGAACAATGTTTCCTAACCTAGCTCCCCCAAATCTGACAGAAATGTCATTCACCCATGATCAGTGGTAGAACTGGTCTCATTCTCCCATGTAGCTGATAACTGGTAAAGTAGGCTTGGAGGTGATGGTTTATGATCATAGAAACAGTGTCACATTTGTGACTTAGGGTTCATCTATGCTGTAGAATTAATGTGGTTGGCTCCACTCAATAACCATGGCTCAATGCTATGGAATCTGGTGACTCGTAGAAGACCTCCTCTTTCAAATAGTGTTGGTGACACTCCAAATGGAACAACCATGAATCCAAAGTATTGAGGCATGGAGGTTAAGTCATTAATTCAGTGTCAAGATGAATTAACTCTATAGTGTAGATGCACCCTAAATAGTGATCATGAATATGAATCAGTTATCTAGATTTACTCATATGTTTCATATTAGTGCTCTCCACTTAATCATGATTTTGAGACTTTTGCCATTTCTGCAACCTCCCTTCCAACCTACTTTACTGGACATTAGCTTCTACCAATCAGCCCTGGCCTTGTCTTACTCAATTGCCAAATATACCTGTCCTGTTTGGCATAAGTCTGCCCATGCAAATCAGGTGAATGTAGCATTGAACAAAACATGCAGAATAATCACAGGATGTCTTAAACCTATACTGTTGATAAACCCTACAAGGTATCTGGTATTGCCCCCCCCCCCCCATGTGCAATGGGAAGTTGCTGCTAAATGTGAGAGAAATAAAGTTGAACACTCTGAAAGCCGTCCACTACATGGCTACTAGGGCTGGGCAGTTTCGTTTCGTTAATTCGTAATTAGTTAAAAATTCATTAATTTTTCCAATTACAAAACAATAACGAACCATTCTGGAGCAATTTTTTTTAAAAAACGAATTTTTAAATAGTTTTGTAAATGCTTCGTATTTCGTTATTGTATTCGTTTCGTTATTGTTTTGAGGTCGTTTCGTTATTATTTCCGCATGTCTGGGGCAAGTTTTATGGTTGTTTTTTGTTTAATTAGTGAAAAAAAATTATAATATCACACCAACAGTCAACAACAGAGGGAGAGGGAAGCTTCAGAAGTTTTTGGAGGTTTTTTAGCGTATTTCGCGGTCGCGTCCGCCATTAACGAATCGATTTGTTATTGGTTCGGAAATCGATTCGTTAATGTTTTGTAATTTTTTTCACATTTACGAAATTTCGTAAATATCAAACTTTTTTAAAGGAAAATTTTGTAATTATTTTAAATAACGAAACGCAAAAAACCCCCAAAAAACGAATCGATTTTAGAAACAAATGTTTCCGTTGTTACCCAGGCCTAATGGCTACCAGCCTCCTCCCAGCAAACTCAAATCAAGGAAAAGCTTTATGTGAACTACCACTCCTCTTGGCATCCCCCAGCAACAGCAAGGGTATCCCTCTGGGCAGCTAAACCAGGAAATCCCAACTGGATGGCCCCCGGCGAGGGTCTTCCTCCATGGGCAAACCAAGAATGGGCAACTTGGAAGTTCCTGAACAGACTCAGAAGTGGAGTGAGCAGATCAAAAGGCAACCTGGCAAAAATGGCACAACCTAAAAGAAACCCAAACCTTGTGTGACTGTGGAGCAGAACAGACAACTCAACATCTATATGCTTGTCTACTGTGCCCTGCCTCATGTACAGAGGAGGAATTGTTGGAGGCTACAGACAACGCCGTTGTTGTTGTTGCCCATTTTTGGTCAAAAGATATTTAGCCGCCTGCACGCCTTCTATTTTTATCAGTTTTATACTAATTTATGCAATGCTTTTGATACAAAATAAAAAAAAATAAAGCTTCTACCAATGATGAGTGAATTATGTTTTTATCGGGTTTCGGTTGTGCATCTGTTAGGCTAGGAGAGGTTAATTAGTAAGTTAAGAATACTTAACTAAGTAGCGAATACAGGATTCCAGCTGACATTCTAAATATTTTGCATGGATTGCGGGTAGTTTAAAGAAGCAGGAAAATCAAGCAATGACATTTTTATACTAATCCAGAGTGTATCCAGGAAGCATTGCATTTTTGAATATATTCAGTGATTCTCGAACTTCACAATGCGAGACAGGAAATTTTAAACAGTGTTTTCTAAAGTCAGTGAAGGAGCGCCTGGTGGATGGAAACTTCTCTGACCTGAAAAGAAAATATTAATTTATTCCCTGCATGACTTATTCCTCATCTGATTTCTACACATATCACCTCTCCCAACAACTATCAATAGAACAGTAATCTGCTAACCTCTGCTCAAGAAAGTAAAAGACCACAAAGGACTGTAGTCAGTAGATGACATGTATAGTAATGGAGTTGAAATCTTTGACGGAATTAGTCTTCCAAAGAATGAAAACTTTCACATTCTGAAAGTATTAAATACATTTGTCCTTGGTCTTTCCTATCCTTCATGTTCCATATCCTTGATGTTCTATAGCTTTCTGACAGGCTGAAATGTATCAGAAGATGATTTTGCCTTTCTTTCTCTGCATCAGTGAAAATGCTTTAAAAAGAAAGATTTAAAAACATGAATTTGGACAGAGTTGTCCAGAGTTTTCAAAGCTGTTCACAGAGTCATCCTATATACCAGTTATATCATGGTTTAGGGCAGGAATTTGCACTGATGAAATAGCTGCCTGAGACACAAGAGAAACACACAGACACACAACTTGAAAGCACAACAGTTGCATAAATATGGTTAACTCACCTCCAATGTCCAATTTTTTTTTGTCAAAGCCTACCAGAAGAGGGAATTGTGCTGGTGATGGTACCTGGCATAAAGAAGGAGTCCATACAATTGTGACTTGTGTGTGTCCCGGTGGTGCTGGGGAACTCCTGTTCAAACCTCTGGCTATTGACCTCTGGGATTCCTCAGGGTTATGTTTTGCACCCCATGCTATTTAACATACCTGAAATGACTGGAAGAGGTAATCATCTGGAATTTTGGAGTGTGGTGCCACCTATATACAGATGTCACCCAACTCTACTTCTCCTCACCCAAAGCCAAAGAAGCTGTCCTGACTCTAGACCAGTGCCAGTCATCAGTAATGGACAGGATGAAGTCAAACAAACTAAAACTTCATCCTGACAAGACAGGTGCTCCCAGTTAGTTGGAAGGCAGATCAGGAAATAGGGATCCAGTCTGTGCTGGATGGGGATACACTCCTCTTGAAGTCAGAGATCCACAGTTTGGGAGTCCTCCTGGACTCAGCACTGAACCTGGAGGTCCAAGTATATGCAGTGGCCAGGAGGGCCTTTGCACAATTAAAACTTTTGCACCAACTGCATCCATTCCTTGGGAAGCTGGATCTGACCACAGTGGTACATGCCTTAGTTATATCATGTCTGGATTACTGTAATGTGCTCTACGTAGGTCTGCCTTTGAAGAGTCCTTGAAAACTTCTGCTGGTCCAAAGAGCTGCAGCAGGTTGCTAACTGGGGTTGGCTACAAGGAGCGGACAATCCCTCTGTTGCAGCAACTACACTGGCTGCCAGTTTGTTTCCAGGCAGAATTCAAAGTGCTGGTTATAACATTTAAAGCCCAAGATGGATCAGTCCAGGCTATTTGCCTGACCGCAAATAGCCTGGACTCTACTTAGGCCCTGAGATCTTCTTGGGCCAACTCTACTTGGGCCCTGAGATCTTCAGGACAGGCCCTTCTCTCAGTCCCATATCCATCTCAAGCTCAGTTGGTGGGAACGAGAGAACAGGTTTTCCTTCTTGATGGTTGCCCCTTGACTCTGGAACTACCTGCCCAGGGAAGCCAGAATGGCCTCCTCCCTGCTGGCCTTCCAGCAGCAGGCTAAAACCTTTTTATTCAGGCAAGATTTTAAAGATGGTTTTGAAGATCAAGTCAGGTAGTGCTGTGCTTTTTAGTTTTGATTATGTTTCTATTGACTTTATCTGTGATTTTTAAAATACCATTTATATCTAATTTTGTTTTAATGTTTGTATATTTGTAGATTTTAAAAGGTATTAAAATGCTTTTAATATAAGCCACTTTGAGTCTCATTGTGGAGACAAAAAGTGGGGTATAAATAAACATTAAAAATAACCATTCAGATCACACACACCAAAAAAATTATATATATAGTACCCCCCTCATTTATTGAAGCAGCTTCCACCTCCTACTTTGCTACTGCCAGTTTTGTACATGAACTGTTTTGACACAGAAAGGTAAGATAACCACTCAGAACAACCACATTTAGGGGACATCCACGGTGGCTGCCCAGTGGTGCCGAAATGTTTTGGGCATTGCTAGGCAGTAGGGACTCCCTCCCACCTCTGGATCAGGCCTGCATTTTGAGTCCATGTACAAGGACCTCAAGTCATAGTTGCTACAAGCCAAAGGGGTCACAAGGAGCCTTATCAGGGTGGGAAAACTTATTATTGCAAGCAGCAGGTTCCAGGATCAAATCCACAGTGCAATTTGACACTAAGAAAGATAGGAAAAGGATCTTGCACTTGCTGAGACAATCACTGGTTGATCAATAACCTGAGTTCTTTGTCCAGTGAAGTCACTGTTCTGTGTGCTTGATGACTAATTGCTATTGTTGTTGTTGCTAGTGATATCTGCCATGAGCAGGGTGATTTCTATCAAAAGAGAACAAATCTTGCTTGAGAGCCTAAAACACAAATAGCATATTTGTGCAACTTACACATTTTTAGTGACTGGATATCCTATAATCCCCCACCATTGGTTGTGTAGGCACTGGGTGATGGGAGTTGCAGCCCTACTAGTATTAGAGGACTATGGATTGCTCACCCCTGGCATCATTCATATTGATAACTGCAAATTGTAATGAGGTGTATTATTATTATTACTATTACTACTATCATTACTATTAACAGTGTTTCCTCGCTACTTTGCAGTTCACTTTTTTTTTCAATAAATACAGTAATGTATATATTTACACTGGAGCTGCGGCTCTCCTTGCCATGTGAATTGTGGAAGATGCCAGCCTGGGAAGTCTCCTCCTGCAGGCGTCCCACTTGCCTGCTTCCTCCTCCTCCTCTTCCTCACCCTCCCCTGCAGATGGGAGCCCTTCCGGGTTGAAAGCAGGAGAAGAAGGGGAAGGAAGGAAGAGAAGGATGATGGACAGGTCTAGAGGGGTGAATGGCAGGTAGGTTGGAAAGGAAGGAGGAAGGGGGACCCGCGTGATGTCACAAGACCAACCTGGTGCAGGGAAAGAAAAGCGGGAGAGGCATCAAGCTCCCTAAAAAGAAAAGGGTGTCAGGATATACTCAGTGGATGAATACACACAAGTAGGACTTGTGCAGCATCTGCTTGAGATGCTACTTGCCAATGTGAGATTGTATGTGTGTGTGTGTGTATATATATATATATATATATATATATATATATATACAGAGAGAGAGAGAGAGAGAGAGAGAGAGAGAGAACATCCCTACTTCATGGATTTTCACTTTTTGCGGGTGGTCCTGGAACGTAACACCACACTATCATTATTATTATTATTATTATTATTATTATTATTATCTTGTTTCACCTTTCTGAAAAGAGGTTCAATGCAGCTCACAATAAAACCAATACAATATAATTTAAATCCTAAAAATATTCAAACATTAAAACAGAATTAGCCTGGATATCTGACCCACTGCTGTATCTTTCATATATATTATTTCTTTTGTGGCAAATACCAGTGTCTCGTTGATATTTATTTGGTGAGACAGGGATTCTCAAAGGTATTTCTTTGGGGTATTGTTTAGAAGGGGAAATTATACTTGGCATGACTTCTGCTACTGGCATTCAGAATTAAGCTTGCATTCAATAACGACAGATATTTCTCAAAGATTCAGTAGATACACATGACTGAAGATGTACTTGCCCTATTTCAGAGGTTATTGCTTGTTAAGAAGAAGAAAAAACCTTGGCTTGTCATATGCAACCAAGTATAGAAAACATGCATCGTTTTGTAATTTTTGAAGTTGAAATATTGTTAGACATAAATATTTTGATACCCTTTAATTACTCAGGCCCAAACAGGTTGGTTAAACAGCAAAAGATGAGTGCAGAATTAAATTAGATGAGTCATCAAAAAATCGGATCCCAAATTCTGAATTAGGAGACGTGGCTCCATTGAGACATACAGTGAGTCACGTTGCCTTTGTCCTGTAGTAACCTCCCATTAATTGCCTTGGAATGTTGCACAACACACCCTGGATTCCAGGAAACAACCTGATCTAAATCCTTTCACAATGAAGTAGGAGATTTTGATAAAACACACAATGGGATTGCATCAGAGACCCCGGGTCCTTCTTGTTTTCTCCTGATATGATCTGGGAACATTTTTTCTCCTATGCTGCAAACCAGACCCATTCTTGCAATACCCATTGCAATACTACAAAGCACTTATTGTTTATCTGAACTAACTTCATTGTATCCATCACAACCAGAACATTAAGCCCATTATTGATTGCCCCACCACATTCATTTTGGATTGTGTCTCTTTCCTAGGATGATCAATAAATTAACATACTTTTCAAAATAACCCAATGACAGTTTCTTAAATTTTCCACCACAGTGAAGACCAAACCGTGATGATATTGGATGGAACACTGGACCACTTAGGGAATAGTTTCTAACTGGACAGTTTCTGAGCCAATCAGGAGCCAGCACAGTAAATTTGAATAGTAGGAGCATACAATTCATCTAAACCCCATGCCCTTTTTAGTGTCTGGATTTCAGTGGCCCTCAATCCATTTTACGTGAGCCTCCCAAATTCCATTTTTTTCAATCCGGCAGCCAAAAGATCTGTTTTTGCTCCAAGAAGATCTGGCCCATTGGTGGCAATGCAGGAACTTCCTAGGCGTCTCCTCATAACCTGGATTTAAGGCATCAGACTTAAGAAATCACCCTTTTTGAGACCCTTTCTCCATATAACCTTCAATAACACCTGGGTTTAAGGCATCAGACTTAAGAAACCTCCCTTTCTGGGATCCTTTCTCTTTATATCTTTCAATAACACCTGGGTTTAAGGCATCAGACTTAGGAAACCTTCTTTTCTGGGATCCTTTCTCCTTATAATCTTCAATAACACCTAGGTTTAAGGCATCAGACATAAGAGACCTAGTTTTCTGGGATCATTTCTCTTCAGATCCTTAAGTCAGAACCAGACTTAAGAAACCATCCTTTCTGGCATTGTTTCTCTTCAACACCCTTTCAATGCAGTTAAGTTAAGGCACCCTTTTTAAACACTTATTTCATGGGCACCATACCATCTGAAGGAGCATTCTTTAATAGAGATATAAATTACCTCCTTTTTTATGGCGACTTTTGAAATGGCAAGAAGATACCTCTACCCCATATTTGAAGCTTGTGTTGTATGAAGGTCACCATTATTGGCAGCTTCTTAAGTGTGTAGAAAGTAAATACTTATTTATTGCTATTTGAGTTCAAAAGCAAGGTAAGCGATGCAGAGCTGTGAGCAGCATTTAGATTGCCAGCAGACTGGAGCATCATCTGTCTTTCTTAGAAGCCTGCTCGTAACGGAAAATGGAGGCCCAGCTTGGCTAAAAGACACTTCATGGCTTTCTTCTATTCTGATTGGTTCAACAGGCAGGGCTCGCAGGGAAACCCCTTTGTGGACATACTGATGCCTCTCCGTGCTCCAAGTGTTGCCGAATGAAACCAAAAGTAGCCAAGGTCGGCAGCTGCATAGTCCGTTGTGGCTGGAAAAAGGCAGTGGCATCCGTGCTGTTACGGTTGGCCAAAATAGCCGGAACAGCTGGAGCATGTTTGTATCTGTGCACAGCCCTACTGAATAGCTGTCAAAATGTAACAAATATGCATTTATTTGCAATTTCGGAATGTCAGTTCTTTGGAGTGCTTTCTCCACGGACATCCTCTCTGGCCATTGAAAATAAACCTCCGATTTTGCCTTCAGTCCGTCTGTGTCCTATCTGTTCCTTTGGAAGTTTGGCACTCTGGGCCCCAAACCTGTGATTTTAGTGGAGCTGAAATTCACATAACAAATTGATATCTCGAACTGAAGGGCTTTATATATGTCATCACTCATCATGAAAAAATTGCTTTTAACCTATAATTTTATTTAATCTCAGTGTTTTGGGATTCAATTAAATTCTTTTTTTTTTTGGACATTGTTCTATTTGTTGTGCACTTTTACCACAATGATTTGCAATCATTACCTTGCATGAATGGTACATTATCCTATTTTTAATTCCTTCGGTGCCAATTTTTAGATTCTGCTATCTGAAAAACCTTGCATGTGTTCTATTAATAGTTGTTAGGGGAGGTGATGTGTAGAAATCAGATAAGGCGTATGTTTTTTCATCATTATCCTGTTTTTCTTCTTTTGTGCTCTTTTTGCCTTCTTGTGTCCTATCTGTATCTCATTCCTAGTTGTACCTTTTCCAAAGCAAATCCAGTAGTCATCACCAAGTAAATATCTTGAAATTATACCAATTATTCTTTTGCTTTTGCTTGAAAGGTTCCACTAAAAATGTAATGTATTAGTTAGAGATCCGTCTATTGATTTTTGCCTGAGATGTTATTAGTTCACAAATTACATATGCCATTATGACCTCAGTAGACCATGGTGTGCTATCCATAGATAGTACAAACTTTTCATTTGTATACCTCACCTCACTAAAAGTATCAAGGCAGAAAATCCCACAATATCTGCTTTGAACTGAGTCCACACTGCCATATATTCCAATTCAAAGCAGATAACCTGGGATTTTATTCACCTGTGTGGCAGGGACCTCAAATACTGCCAGATTGGCCTTATCCCAAGTTTTCTAGGAACCCGACTCTGAAGGAGAATCCAGATATGAGCAATTTTTAAATAAGTAGCACATTGATTTTAAATTGTTAGTTTCCTCACTTCTATTCTAAGGCTGTTTTTCTCACTAGCAGTTATAATTGGAGGAATTTTTCCAGTTTTCTCTGAATGGATTATAATCTCCATTTTAAAACCGAGCATGAACTGAAAGGGGAAAATGATTGCATCATTACCATTCCTGAATCACACTAATTCTGAGAATGATAGGATGGTTGGGTAATCAATTCATGGTAACTAACTTAAGTGTATTACTTTCATGTTAGCATGTTTCAATTGTACATTATCCATTGCGAGATAAAATTGTGCTTATTTCCTTAGCAGTATAGCTAAAGAGTTCCTAGTGTTCATTACTGGATTTCATAATAATGCATTCAAATAAGAGAAAAACAAGATGGACAACAAGTTTGATGTAAATATCGCTTAATGATTTATCATTTATTACTTTTAGAGGGTTTTATTTTTCATTTCAAAAACCTGCATTTTTCCTCCAAAGCAGTGGTTCTCAACCTTCCTAATGCTGTGACCCCTTAATACAATTTCACAAGTTGTAGTGACCCCCAACCATAAAATTATTTTTGTTGCTACTTCATAACTACTTCATAACATTTCTCACATAATTTTGCTACTGCTATGAATCGTAATGTAAATATCTGATATGCAGGATGTATTTTCATTCACTGGACCAAATTTGGCACAAATATCCAATACGCCCAAATTTGAATACTGGTGAGATTTGGGGTTGGGGGTATTGATTTTGTCATTTGGGAGTTGTAGTTGTTGGGATTTATACCCTACAATCAAAGAACATTCTGAATTCTACCAATGATGTAATTGAATCAAACTTGGCACCCAGAACTCCCATGACCAATAGAAAATACTGGTTTGTTGGACATTGACCTTGAGTTTTAGAGTTGTAGTTCACCTATATTCAGAGAGCACTGTGGACTCAAACAGGGATGGCTCTGAACCAAACTTGGCATGAATCCTCTATGAATAGTGGTAGAGTTGGGGAAAATAGACCTTGACATTGGGGAGTTGTAGTGCAATGAGAAAAAAATGGTGTCCTGAGATGGTTTTTAAACAACTTTTAATGTGGATATAAGTGATTTTAATGTTTGTATATATTTATGGTTTATGTCCTGGCCCTGAATGTTTGCCGTATATATATTGTACTCTGCCCTGAGTCCCATACAGGGTGAGAAGGGCAGAATATAAATGTTTTAAATAAATAAATAAATAGTTGCTGGGATTTATAGTTCACCTACAACCAAAGAGCATTCTGAACCCCACCAACAGTGGAATTGAACCAATCTTGGAACACAGACCTCCCATGACCAACAGAAAATACGGGAAGGGTTTGGTGGGAATTGACCATGAGTTTTGGAATTGTAGTTCACCTACATCCAGAGAGCACTGTGGACTCAACAATGATGGATCTCAACCAAACTTGGCATGAATACTCAATATGTCCAAATGTGAACACTGGTGGAGTTTGGGGAACATAGACTTGACATTTGGGAGTTGTAGCTGCTGGGATTTATAGTTCACCTACAATCAAAGAGCATTCTGAACCACACCGACGATAGAATTGGGCCAAGCTTTCCACACAGAACCCCCATGGCCAACAGAAAATACTGTGTTTTCTGATCCCCTTTGACGACCCTTCTGACACCCCCCTTTCGACCACCCCCCAGGGGTTCTGACCCCCAGGTTGAGAAACACTGCTCCAAATGGACAATTTAAATACTTTTTCAATGTATATTTTTCATTAAATACAATAAAAATGCATTTGTTGATACACTTAAAATGTCTGTGACTATTGTTATAGCATTCAATGAGATGCAAAATCCAATGGATAGCTACATTCCAATTGCAATATTAGACTGAGAACCGTAGATCAAGCCAGTTTATACAAATATTTGCAAAGATTGAATTCCTGAACCAGGAGGTGGTGACTGAGTACACCTTCATCTCCCTCTTTTCTATTGTTGAATCCTTATGTTAACTTGAAAAAAAGCATTTCTCACATAATCATCTTTTCTGAAATGCTCTTTATCCTTTATGTGTCATTCCCCATATATTACTGACACAGTTGCCTTAAGCATCCTCAATCTGGTCACATGTAAATGTGTCTTGACTCTGAATACATTTCAAGCGACTGCAGCATTCTAGTTCTCTCTCTCCTCACTGAATTCTTTCCTCATCCCCTTGTTTCCCAAGAAATTAATATTAGAATCCTCAAAATCAGAAATATTTGGATAGAAAGAACCTGTTCTGCAAGGCTGAGTTTGCTAATTGATCAGCATTTACTGCATAATCCTATCAACCTTGAGTAGATACATGGGGTAAAGATGAACCGAAACATTGTCTTGTATTTGTTTTTCTGTCCTTTGAAAAATGATAATTTCACAGTTGTTAGAATACTTCTCCCTTCAAAGATACAATGACGTGTTTTCCTCTTATCTGTCTCGAAGACAGTAAATCTTTCAAAAGAATTGCATGACAGAATTTTTTTTGAAGGATGACCTTTTCAACATCATAAAATAAATGGAGGTAGTGAAGGATTTAGATTCTGAACGTTGTACCAGTGCACTAATAATGTGATGAACACCTCTATCATTTTTTTCTAAAAGGACAATAGATTAAATCTTACCCATCCAACAAATTCCTTTAAAAAGACTCACTTTTATAAGTTGATTCTCCTAAACACTCTTGGAATGTAATTATGATCTTCAAAATGCCTTCCATCATGGAATCTGTTTTCCTGGCACGACATGTTGAGAATGTTTTATGTCGTTCATTGATACCATTCTATCATTTCAAATACGTTTACGAGGCCATTGTGTTCCTTCTTTTGCCATAGTTCACCGCAGTGTCTTGTTAGAAACTTTCTCACGATGGGACTGTATATTTCCTACTCCATCCTTCCTCCAGCATTCATGTCAGCAACATGAAACCATGATGTGATGGGAAATTGCTTCTAGCCCCTCTAAAATTGCTTGCTTGGCTTGAATTAATCTTAATCGAATTTCTGTCAGGGATGTTTAAAAACCTTATAGAATCTCATCGTAGGAGCACAACTCTGCTAATTTGATTCCATATAAAACATTCTTTAAAAAATGGCGATAGCTTTTGTGGCACAGCAGGTCTTCTGCTGCTGATAATGCGTCAGGACAGGGGGCAGAATCCTGCTATACATTTGTATGACATACCTTTACACAGAGTCCGCCTTGGCTTCAATGGATTCACTGTCTTAACTGAGAGTATAACTGTCAAACAATGTATGGGATGGGTTGTTGTAGATTTTTCGGGCTACATGGCCATGTTCTAGAAGCATTCCCTCCTGACGTTTCGCTTGCATCTATGGCAAGCATCCTCAGAGGTTGTGAAGTCAGACCTCACGACCTCTGAGGATACTTGCCATAGATGCAGGCGAAACATCAGGACAGAATGCCTCTAGAACATGACCATATAGCCCAAAAAAACCTACAGCAATCCAGTGATTCCAGCCATGAAAGCCTTCGACAATACAATGTATGAGATCCTCGAGAATGATACACTGGATGAGGCAAAGTGTGTTATATTTTGAATAAAAGCATAATAATTTCAAATTGTTTATTGTACTTCATAAAGGAGCAAATATGGCAAGGTTTGCATAGATCTCTAGTAGCAAATCAATTAAAAATAGATGTGAATTTATTAAAACTCACTGAATTATCTTATGACACATGTTAATGGCTATCTTTTAAGTTCATCTTGATATTCACTTTCTCACTGCATGTTAACAACTTGTTATTTACATTTCTTCTACAAAGCATAAACTATTTGTTGCATTTTGCATAAATTTCATTGATTCAAAGTCTTTTAAAATCAGGCCAAATTGATGGTTTTGTTAAACAAACAAAATCTTGATAAATCATAGAATCACAGAGTTGGAAGAGACTGCATAGGCTATCTAGTCTGGCCCCTGCCATGCAGTAAAAGCACAAAGTACCCCTGACAGATGGCCATGAAAGTATTTACTTGTGTGTGGGATGCCTTGCAATATGTTCCTGTGATAAAGAAAGCACATTTCTGTCACAACGCGTTGATTGCTATCACATATTTAGTAGAGAAGAGTGTACCACTAGAGCTGTATCCATAGTGGCTGAGCTGCTAGTAGGATCTATATGGCTAGAGGTATTTTTTCCCCTAGCCACAGGACAAAATAATCATTTCCTTGTCTACCTTTCCAATGCCTAAGTTTGAGTTTCACAGTATCAGTGGTGCCACACCGGACTATGGTAGGATGGACTGGTAATACTTCCAGTCCATCCTATGGTCACCTAGGACTTTATCCTAGGAGCCCCCGGTGTCGCAGTGGGTTAAACCCCTGTGCCGGCAGGACTGAAGACCGACAGGTCGCAGGTTCGAATCCGGGGAGAGGCGGATGAGCTCCCTCTATCAGCTCCAGCTCCTCATGCGGGGACATGAGAGAAACCTCCCACAAGGATGATAAAAACATCAAATCATCCAGGCGTCCCCTGGGCAACGTCCTTGCAGAAGGCCAATTCTCTCACACCAGGAGTCACTCCTGACACAATAAATAAATAAATAAATAAAAAATCCCACACTGCCTCCTCCTTTTCTAAACACTTAGAATCCATTGAGGTTGAATCGTTTCAGTGACTTTGAGTAAGGGGCTTTCCTGTGGGCAGTCTGCTACCAAGCATTGACATAGAGTCCCTATAGAAAACCCCCTGTAACTTGTAAAGTTCTGCCAATGTATGTGTTTTCACCCCGACTGCTTGTTTGTCAGTGCGAGGTGGTTCACAACCTTACTGCTGTAGTTCTAACGTATGCTTAGAAATGTCTTGTAAGTTGTCTTTCAGTGAGTAAGGTGTCAGAGGAAGCTGTAACTCAGTGGCAGAACATATGTTTGGGGGGAAAGGCCATAGACTGATGACAGAGCACAGGTGTAGCATGCAAAATTTCTTAAAATGACCCATTCAGTCCTTGATCTCACCGGGCATAGAAGAAAACTCAGATAAAACTCTGGTTGCCATCTGGACAGGGAATACTTTGGGAGTTCCTTTTGTGTTCTCCTGACTGGAGCATGTAACCTTTCTTCCATTTTCAAGTTTAGAGATAAATTGCTCACCACTTAGCTGTCTCTTTCGATTTACAGAATCAAAATCAAATAAAGACCTTTTAAAGGATAACAGACAGCAATTTTCAGAAGACAGGGCCGACAGGAGATCAGTACGCAACTGCATTCATATATTGTCCCAAACTGCTAGCTGTAGCAACATCTCTTTAGTTTATCTAATGTTGGAATAAGTATGGCAAATAAACTAAGGTGATGATATGATTGTTTATCTTGTAAGCATTGTGACTATACCAAGTATGATTGTATTTGTTTATAGCAGACAGAGGGCTCATCGATACTAGCCAGTTATTTTGGGGCCAGTCTAGATTCAATCTGTAGGCCTTGGATGTATCTACATACTCTTTGCCCAACCCACGGTGGTGTGGCTGAGTCTGCACATTGCAGCTGGGTTAAAACCAATTTGTCTAATTGTCATTGTCTAATATGTTTATGTGATCTTATCTGTATTATATGTATTTGTGGCACTTATATGTGCTTCTGTAAGCCACCCCGAGTTCTTTTTGAGAGATGGTGGTGGGGTATAAATAAATTGTTGTTGTTGTTGTTGTAACCTCACCTTCCCTGTCATCATTTCTGCTGGAGGATGGCTTCAGAGCTCTGGGAGAGCTCCTGGCTGTGACAAGTTCCTCATGCTGACCGCAGAGGTGTCTGTGTGAACAAGAAGAAAGAGAAGATGGCACTTGTTACCCTGTGGGCAATGGACTGGTCCACATTAGACCCAGTTGTGCTATCCACACTCTGCCCAAAGTGCAGGGCTGATCTAGTATTTCAACCAAAATCTGGTGTTTTTAATGACATATCTTAGCATAGGGCTAGACTGGTTTAACCTGGTTTTGTTTTTTTGTTTTTTCATATCAGGAGCGACTTGAGAAACAGCAAGTGGTTTCTGGTGTGAAAGAATTGGCCGTCTGCAAGGACGTTGCCCAGGGAACACCCGGATGTTTTGATGTTTTACCATCCTGGTGGGAGGCTTCCCTCATGTCCCTGCATAGGGAGCCGGAGGTGATGGAGGGAGCTCATCCGCGCTCTCCTCAGTTGCAAACCTCTGACCTGTCAGTCTTCAGTCCTGCCGGCACAAGGGTTTAACCCATTGCGTCACCGGGGGTTCCTGGCTTTAACCTGTGTTTAAGAATCAGAAGTCACTAAACATTGTGTAGATATCTAGGGGTGATTTCTGGGCTGGTATGGTATATACAAGCCCTGAGCAATGAGCTTCTCCAGTTCTGCAGCATTGTGAAATAGGGTGGGATTTATGTTCAAATCCAGATAGGTAAGGAAAGACAGATACTGTCAGCCAGCATGAACCAAGAGTGGTCTGATTGGATTCCATATATCATCTGCCCTTGCCAGCATGGACAGGGATCAGGGATTATAGGCATTACAGTTAAAACTGTTTAATAGGCCTGGGTAACAACGGAAAAATTTGTTTCTAAAATCAATTTGTATTTGGGGGTTTTTTTTTGTTTCGATATTTAAAATAATTACAAAATTTTCCCTTAAAAAAGTTTGATATTTACGAAATTTTGTAAATGTGAAAAAAATTACAAAACATTAACGAATCGATTTCCGAAACAATAACGAATCGATTCCTTAATGGCGGACGCGACCGCGAAATACGCTAAAAAACTTCCAAAAACTTCTGAAGCTTCCCTCTCCCTCTGTTGTTGACTGTTGGTGTGATATTATATTTTTTTTTCACTAATTAAACAAAAAACTTGCCCCAGACATGCGGAAATAATAACGAAACGACCTCAGAACAATAACGAAACGAATACAATAACGAAATACGAAGCATTTACAAAACGTGTTTAAAAATTCGTTTTTTTAAAAAATTGCTCCAGAATCATTTTGTAATTGAAAAAATTAACGAATTATTAACGAATTACGAATTAACGAAACGAAACCGCCCATCCCTACTGTTTAACTGTAATTCCTATAATCCCTGATCCCTGTCCATGCTGGCAAGGGCAGATGATATATGGGATATATGACTAAGGCCCACAGATTCCTCACTTCTAGTATGCACAGTTGGGATGTAGGTGAACCATGATTTAACCTAATATAAAGCATCTTTCTAGGGACCTCATCACACTTACTCTTTTTAGTGTCCTAGGATGCTAAAGGGAAATTTGAGCAATGGATGGGCATGCTGCCCATCACACAATGTCACTGGACTTCCTTTTGAAGCCCTACCCCAAACAAGTGGAAGTGTCATAGGACGTTTCCCTCTTAACATGGGAAGGCTTTGGTGATGCTTCCCCTGTGTGATGGGAGTGGTATGCCTGCTGTTTTGCCATGGAGGCTGGCAAATCGACACCGGGGGTGCGTGGGGTGTTGTCCATGTGATGAACTTGTATGACTGGATCCTCTTGCCCTATATCTCAGGATCCGATTATATATGAGGGGTATTTTTTAAGTAAGGTCCGTTTTGTTGTAGACACTAGTATTTTGCATGCACACCGCAACGAGCACGTGCGTCGTGTACTGGTATACCTCGGGAACAACTGTGCTCAGTTTCCGCTCTGTAGCTAACCTGTACAGTTCTGTTCCGTGCTTTAAAAATGTTTAAGTATCAACTCACCCTCCGCATGTGAGGTTCGCTCAGTGATACGGTTTTTGTCAGCAAGGAACCTGCCTGCTGCAGAAATTCATCGACAGATTTGTGAAGTGTGCAGTGATACTGTTATGGGTGAAAGCAAAGTGCGTAAGAGGTACGACAATTCAAAGATGGCCATGATGATGTCCATGATGAGGACCGCTCCGGTCGCTCTTCTTTGATTACAGACGATTTGGTGGTTTTTGGTGGTGGCAAGTTTTTATGAAGAGGGTATTTTAAAATTGGTTCAAGGTATGATAAGTGTTTGAACAAACTTGGCAACTATGTCGAAAAATAGAGCGAAGTATGTACTTTCTGAAAATAAATTTACTTTTTTGAAATAAACTTTCGTTGTGTCCTTATGTTCAAACGGACCTTACTTAAAAAATACCCCTCGTAACTGGATTGTATGAATCTACACTGCCAGATAATCTGGGAGAAGCAGGTAATCTGGGATCAGATCCTGGGATATAGGGCAGTGTAGATCCAGCCTAAATTTGATTGAAATCAATGTCAACCTTTTAAGGGATTTAATAGACAAAGCAAGTTTGATGTTTAGTCACCTCTCTAAAAAAGCAGATTTATACTAAAACAGTGATAAAGGCTGAGGTGCCCAGGAGCAACCGTGATTACTATTCAAAGAGGAGCACATGTGGCTTACACATTCATTTTCTGAAGCAGTTTTCTGATAGCAGCAATATCTATCTGTAAGTCAAAGTTGCATGATAGAAACACGCACTGCATTTTTCTTGGCTTTGCTTTCCATTGTTTGTCACTTATGTCACATACGGCTGTTAACACGATGCACTTGTAAAGGATGTAATGCATCCAGAGATGTTATAAATGAGATGATGGTTTTGGACAGATTCAGTGCATCGTGAATGCTAAATGATACTTGTTGAACTAAAACCTGGCATTTCTCCTCATCCTCAATGAATTCTACAAGACAGTAACTCTTGTCTCTTCCCTCATTCATTATTATTACTGTACGGCTGAAGCGAAGCTAACGCTAGCTTATGCACACAATTCTTTATCTCACAATTCTTGGCAGGCTGTTTTCTTGTAACACACACACAGTTTTGGAAAGCAATTGCTTCAGACTCTAGCTCCAAAATTTCCCCATCCAGTGGGGCTGTTGGTAGGCTCAACCACTGGAAGATTTGGGGTGACTTTTGGTTGCTCTGCACAAGTTTGCTTTTGTCTAGAAGAGAGACATTTCAAACCAGGTGCATGTGAATAATAATAATAATAATAATAATAATAATAACAACAACAACAACAACAATAATAATAATAATAATAATAATCTATATACCCCACCACCATCTCCCCCAACGGGGACTTGGGGCGGCTTACATGAGACCAAACCCGAACAACAAAGAAGATACATATGCCATTAACCTAAATGGACAACTGCAGTGTTTGGAGGATTGGATTGCATCCCTGAAAGTTCTAACCCTTCTCACTATGGGCAGCTGATCTGGGCTCAGACCAGAGGAAATTCCTGATTGGCAGCTCGTCTGAGTGCGTCAAAAACCACAGGATTTGAGGGATCCTGAGAAACAGGACCCCGAAGAGAGAATGGCAGGTGAGATGCACCAGCTGCCGCAAACTCCCTGCCCAGTAAGTTGGGATTAACAGAACTCAAAAACCACTGGACGCATTGGCACCAAATTTGGACACAAGACACCTAACAGCCCAATGTATGTTCTTCACTCAAAAAAAAAAAATGATTTTGTCATTTGGGAGTTGTAGTTGCTGGGATTTATAGTTCACCTACAATCAGCATTCTGAACCTCACTAACGATGGAATTGAACCAAACTTGGCACACAGTTCTCCCATGACCAACAGAAAATACTGGAAGGGTTTGGTGGGCAGTGTTCTTTGGTTTTGGAGTCGTAGTTCACCTACATCCAGAGATCACTGTGGACTCAAACAATGATGGATCTGGACCAATACTCAATATGCCTAAATGTGAACAATAGGGGGAAAAATAGAATCTTGACATTTGGGAGCTGTAGTTGCTGGGATTTATAGTTCACCTACAAGCAAAGAGTATTCTGAACCCCACCAACAATAGAATTGGGCCAAACCTCCCTCACAGAACCACCATGTGGGCCACAGCAATGCGTGGCAGGGGACAGCTAGTGCTATATAATTCTTTGCTGCCACCAATTTATTGCTAAGGTTTCTTTTGCTGCTACCATTTATTGATCCATAGGCCACCTCCTTGCTATGATGTTCAAAAAGATATACGAACTCTTCAGGTGAAATAAAACAAGAATATGATGTTTATTTTGTCCTTGAACAGTAAAGATGTGTAGTGGTATCAATAAACTGTCACTGTTTACTTGTACAGAGAAGGGTTTAAAACATGAGTTTCTCAAAAACTATGTTTTTCACATAGGAATATAAACAGGTTGTTTAAACCTTTTGAATCCTCTCTCTCTGAGGCCTCAACACCAGCGCTCTAAAACCATAGAGGCTCACTATATTTCTTAATCTTTCTCCCTGAAGGCTTTAATTACTTTCTTCAAAGAGGTACCTTTCTAATAACAGTTCCCAAACTCTTCCTTCTTTCCCCTTCAAATCTCCTAAACTAACACCCTCCTCAAACTCCAAACTCTAATTGGCAAAACTCTGGCTGCATAGCTCTTTCTTTTGCCCATCTCCAGTTGCTAGCAACTACCTCCAATTTCATCAGCCCTTCAGAGTGCACCAGCTATGAAGCTGCTTGATCGCTACTCCCCCCCCCCTTTCTCTCCTTAGCTTTTCTAAGCCAGGCCTGTCACTGCTTGTACAACAACCTTGTAAGGTAGGTCAATCCGTTGCATAGAGGCGCCCTAATTCACACTATACAATTATAGTCCTATTAATGCATTTTTGTATGCATGACTCCATTTTACGTTATCTGATGAATACTCTGGTTGAGAATTGTAAATGTTCATCCATACACTGCAAATCCCAATATTCCATAAGAGAAAACGATAGCAATTAAAGTGGAATAATAGTGTAGTGTGAATGGTACTGAGATGTTTCTGGTGACAACTCTCACTATTCGTATGCTGCATTCTGTAGCCAATAGTGAAGGATTATGGGAGCTATATTCCAGATCTATCCCTCTATCTATCATCTATCTGGAGGACTATAGTTGCCCTACGTATTTTTTTAAAAAATAAAATATTTTATGGGATATCATTGAGTATCTTATTATAAATAACATCAGAGAAATATAGGTTTACTGGTTAAAATCCATGGGATGGCAATTGTTTGCTAGCTATCTGTCATATTCCCATGTATTCAAAGTAGTAGCACTAAGAGAGTAGTGAGAGTTTTTGCAAAGAAATATTTGCATTCTAGACTAGTGCCTCTGATGTATTGTGCATAAATGTAGTTTGTTTAATTGCAGGCATGGAAATCTGTTATTTTCAGCAGCTGCATAACATTAGATTCTTCACCAAAAATAGCTGTAGCAAGTTTCTTTTTGGAATAATATCCACTTATTATGAGCTCTGTGGGGAATGTTCTTAATTCTGATGAGTTCATTATATGGTGTTACATTCCTTTGTAGAACACATTATAGAGCCAGCAATGTGTCTGAACAGTTCTGCAAAATGCGGCATACAGGTAGGCTTACATATAAGGATTGTCAGTTAATACTTTAGGATTGCTTCACAGTTAATCATTTCAAACAATTTGCATACTGCAAAAAATCTTAATATGAATGCCTTTGTCAAAATGTGAGAATTTACAATTTCATTAAACAAATTTAAGTTCTCTGATTTAAGGTGCATTTTCAAAAATCTAATAAAAAGTAATTAAAAACTTTAATTTCTAAGAAAACCACATTGTTAATATACAGTACAACCTCCATATCAAAGGAACTGATAAACATGGTTTCATTTATCCACATCCAAACAAAGCCATTTTCTAGGTTCATCGGTGTTTCTGTTGGAATTTGACCATAGAGTCACACTAGATAAGATGGCTTAAAATGTGATAGAGATGTTCTCTCTAGGTATTTTCTAGGTCCTCTGGCACAATCAAATTGTATTATTCAACTGTGAGTTGTTCCATTCAATACCGTTCACCATTATCCATGGTTTCCCATTTCTACAGTAACTCCAGAAACATATCCTCCACAGACGTACTGTTCATACTGGAATTTCTTTCTTTAAGTTTCAAATTAGCTATGAAACAAGATACATAGAGTCATAGAATCATAGAATCATAGAGTTGGAAGAAACCTCATGGGCCATCCAGTCTAACCCCCTGCCAAGAAGCAGGAAAATCATATTCAAAGCACTCCCGACAGATGGCCATCCAGCCTCTGTCTAAAAGCTTCTTATAAAGGAGTCTCCACCACACTCTGGAGCAGAGAGTTCCACTGCTGAACGGCTCTCACAGTCAGGAAGTTTTCCTAATGGTCAGATGGAATCTCCTTTCTTGTAGTTTGATGCCATTGTTCCGCGTCCTGGTCTCCAGGGCAGCAGAAACCAAGTTCACTCCCTCCTCCGATGACTTCCGCTCACGTATTTATACATGGCTATCATGCCTCCTCTCAGCCTTCTCTTCTTCAGGCTAAACATACCCAGCTCTTTAAGCTGCTCCTCATAGGGCTTGTTCTCCAAACCCTTGATCATTTCAGTCGCCCTCCTCTGGACACATTCCAGCTTGTCAATATCTCTCTTCAATTGTGGTGCCCAGAACTGGACACAATATTCCAGGTGTGGTCTGACCAAGGCAGAATAGATGGGTAGCATAACTTCCCTAGGTCTAGACACTATACTATTGATGCAGGCCAAAATCCCATTGGCTTTTTTTGCCGCCGCATCACATTGTTGGCTCATGTTTAACTTGTCCATGAGGACCCCAAGATCTTTTTCACATGTACTGCTCTTGAGCCACGTTTCCCCCATTCTGTATGTTTGCATTTCATTTTTTTTGGCCTAAGTGGAGTATCTTGCATTTGTCACTGTTGAACTTCATTTTGTTAGTTTTGGCCCATCTCTCTAATCATTGCATTTAGTATTCCCAGCCTCTATAACCAGCCATGATTCCAAGGATAGAAGGGAGGTGAAACTATATTTACATCATGGAAGGCATCATGGAGAGGGAGTTTATCCCTCTGCACTTTCCACAATCCCAAGAAAATTTGCATGCAGGACAACATTGTAGGGACCTCCTGTTGGTGATTGTTCAAATCAAAGAGGAGTAACTTTCACAGGGATTATCATGGCACGGAGCTAAGACTTGTGCAATCCAGGTAAACCTTGACCTGTTTTGTGTCCCATCTTTCGGTGTGGGCCCTGATCCATTTTTGGGAGCCTCCCAAAATTGGGATGGCATGTATCTGTTTTTGCTTCGGGGTGCTGAAAGATCTGTTTTCTATCAGTCTGTTATTTCCAGGCTCCCCTTCCCATCATTTTAGGCATTTAAACTGTTTCTACTCTAGAGGAAAGGTGCTCAGATGCAGGTAGGTACATGTTTCAAGGAGCTCCATGCCTGTTTCTCTATTCTAGAAGAGAGGGACTCAATTGCAGGCAGGCGTGTGTACTTTCTGGGTCTGCTTACCATACACACTCTTTCCAAGGCAAGGAGGCTGTTTACAAACAGCAGGTGAGGAGCTGGGATTGGCTTCCACTTGCTTGTGTGTCGAGCTGCTTTTCGTACCAGGAGGGAGTGTCTTGTTATGTCCTCTCAAAGTTAACAAAAGTAACAAAAGAACAGATGTAAAGAAAAGAAAACAGATCTGCGTACAAATTTAATAGAGATGGAAAGAACATCCAAAACTAGTTGAAATTTTGTAATTCGGAACTTATTTTGTACAAAATTCACAAATGTTGATGTGGGGCGGGGAGTTGCATTTGTTTTGCGTAGAAAATGCTTCTGTGCAAAGTCAGTATGAGTAAGCCCTAACTGAAGTTTTCAAACTTATTGTGGGAAGAAAATTGCTCAAATTACTTATTGCTTTCTTCAAACTATTGAGGTGGTGGGCAAGGTTTGAGGACGAGTAAAAATGCCCCTCCCATCCAACTGAAGTTATGGTTTTATTTGCCCCTTCCAAGCTCAGCAATTTCAATTACTTTCAATATTTTCTTCACTACTGTGGTTGTGGACATCTTCGGTATTCGATGACTTTCTTGTGTGTTTCTCCTAAAGTCAATCTGAAGAGAGAGTAATTTTATTCATTTTTTTTAAAAAGACAAATATTCGCATAAAAAGTAAAATAACAAAACAAAAACATTAACATTAGTTACATGAAGAATGACACATATTTTCATGGTTTTGAAATGTAAAATGAATCCCTTCAGAATTATTTGTTCTATTGTAGTTATCCTTTCTGAGTGGATCCATACATTATTATTTTTGAATGAGGAAGAAAACAAATAAACAGTGGGAGTCAGGAAAGCTTCAGAACCTCCTTCATTTGGAAATCACACAGCAGCCTGGTATGATTGCTATACAAATGGAATAGCTCCCTCTGATCTTGGACTAGGGGGCTTTTGGCATGGTAAGGGGCAAAGGACTATTGAAGTCATGGGCCAAAAAACATTATGGACAAAACTGATAATAGCTGGATTGCAGATAATGTTATTCTCACATAAAAAGCATAGGGGGTAGTGCTGGCATAAAATAATATTTACAAATTTAGCCAGTCTGTTGTAATAGCCTGATTAACCCCATTTTGACAACAGCTGGCATCTCACCCATGCCCTATATTGTTTTGCTGAATTCTGCCATAATGCTATGAATTCTGCTATCTTAGAAATGTTGTAACTGCAATATTGAGTTCTCAGAGCCACCTCATCTAATGTTATGGCTACAACGCCAGACCTTAAGAACAACAAACAATCTCTGACTACATTATGTGCTGATCATATAGATAAGAATTACCATGTATCCATTAGATATTGCTCATGTGCATTTTCTCTTTTTAGTAACTCTGAAATTCCAGAAATTAATGATGCTTGAAATAAACTAACAATCTCAGCTAGTGCTTTTAGTATTTTAGTAAAGGAGGCTATTCAGGTCCTGAATTGGTGTTTGGCTGCTGTGATGGTCTGGATGAGGGCGAACAAATTGAAATTGAATGCAGACAAGACAGAGGTCCTCCTGGTCAGTTGAAAGGCCGAACAGGGCATAGGGTTATAGCATGTATTGGATGGGGTTACACTCCCCCTGAAGACACAGATTTGCAGCTACTGGATTCATTGTTGAGCCTGGAAACCCAGGTCTCGGTGGTGACCAGGGGAGCATTTGCACAGTTAAAGCTTGTGCGCCAGCTGCGCCCATACCTTGGGAAGTTTGACTTGGCCACGGTAGTCCACTCTCTGGTTACATCCTGTATAAACTACTGCAACACGCTCTATGTGAGGTTGCCTTTGGAGACTATTTGGAAGCTTCAAATGGTCCAGCAGCAGCAGCCAGGTTGCTAACAGGAGCAGCACTCAGGGAGCATACAATTCCTCTGTTGCACCAGCTCCACTGGCTGCCAGTTTGCTACCGAACACAATTCAAAGTGCTGGCTTTAGCCCATAAAGCCCTAAATGGTTCCAGCTCAGTCTACCTGTTCGAATGTATCTCTCCCTATGAACCAGCTAGGAATTTAAGGTCTTCTGGGGAGGCCCTGCTCTTGATCCCGCCTCCATCTCAGGTGCGCCTGGTGGGGACAAGAGACAGGGCCTTCTCAGTGGTGGCTCCTCGGCTATGGAATTCCCTTCACTAGGGATATTAAATCGGCCCTCTCCCTCCTGACATTCCGAAAAAAATTAAAAACCTGGCTTTTTGAACAAGACTTTGAAAACTCAGTGTAATGGATGAATATGGAACCCAGGAAAGAATGAACATGGAATGGCTTGACAATGTCTTTGGAAAATGAGCTAATAGGAAGTTACTGGTGAATTAAATAATTATGCTTTTAATTATTTTACAGGGTTTTTATAATGTGTGTTAATTATTTTTAATTTTGTTTTAATTTTGTTTATGTTCATTGTGGCATCGAATCGTGCCAGTGTAAGTTGCCTTGAGTCACCTTCGGGCTGAGAAAGGTGGCATAGAAATGCAGTAAATAAATAAATAAATAAATAATATTTTGGGCTGAAAGCAGTACTGTGTTTGGTAGTTCCTTGGGCCAAAGTTATTGTTTGTTTTCTGCTTGCCTTCATGCTCACTTGTGGGGCTTATCCTAAGTTCATGTCCCATTTAGGAGGATACTATGGGGCTGATGTTCCAATCCTACCCTACATTAAAGGTAGGGATCCTAGTAGGGAGATCCTTCATAGTTCTGCAAAATAACTTTCCCAAGCTCTGGGAAACATACTGTGCTACTTCGGCCATGAACCTCAGCAAGGGTCCCATATCAATCCTTACACCATCTCTGCATGGAATATAGGATTTATGACACAAACATTTGCTCATCCTCACCAACTTGTGTACATTCCTTTGCTACCGCTTGCTGCATTCTCAGGAACAGGGGAAGGCTTATGATTATTATGATTGTTTAGAGTTGTATTTGAAATTACTGTGAAGTCATCCCCGAGAAGTCATTTGGCCTTAACAGAGCAGCACAAAGCTATGTTTCCTTATTAGTAATCCCCCTGCTGTGCTTGGTAGCAGTGACAAAGTAATTTCACACTTTGCTAACACAAGAAACTTCTCTGTCTTAAGTCGGAAAAACAATAGGCAAGGCAATACATCATGAAGCTCCGACGCCTGGGGGACTCAATTGTTCCCACGTTTGACCTGCTCTCTTTCAAAGTGGTAGGGCAGTAACCAGGGACCCAGATACTAGAAGCAAGGTTACGATTTCCTTGAATTTGATGACATTCTGTGTCATAGCCCCACATAGCTAAGAAAAGATGAGAATGAAACATCCTCCTTAGTTCCATTTCTCAGCTGAATGCAATCATCTGGGCCTGTCTCTAGAATTTTTGATGTTTGAGGTGAAGAATAAGGTGACATCTCCAGTGTGTGCACAGAAGATAGTTGGACTGGCAGTTGAATCTCACTTCAATTATGTCCTTCATTCGGTAATATCCGGTGGCTTCTACTTCAGTTCTTCTATCTTCTCCTAACTTTAAAGGAACCATAAAGGGCACATCTACAGTGTACAGTTAATTCAGTTTGACACCACTTCAACTGTCATGGCTCAATTACAAGGCAACTGAAAATAGGATTTACAATTCAGTACCAGTGGAAATTTTTCCACCCCTGCTTTCGAACAATAAAAATAAATTGTCAAAACCTTGCATTTTAATTCACTATTTCCACTTCTGTGGGGGGTTCTGTTTTCCTAATCTCAGTGAATATGGAGGGCTAATTCTATTTCTGTATTGTTCTGTGGGAAGTTCCTCCCTTCTCCGTGTGGATATCTATATAAATAAAATGTAACATTCATTTGTGGGATTAACATAACTCAAAAACTACTGGATGAATTGCCACCAAATTTGGCCACAAGATACCTACTAATCCAAGGAGTGACCCTCACTCAAAAAAATTGATTTTGTCATTTAAGAGTTGTAGTTGCTGGAATTTATAGTTCACCTACAATCAAAGAGCATTCTGAACTCCACCAATGATGGAATTGGGCCAAACTTAGCACACAGGACTCCCATAACCAACAGAAAACAGTAGAAGGTTTTGGTGGGCATTGACCTTGAGTTTGGGAGTTGTAGTTCACCTACATCCAGAGAGCACTGTGAACTCAAACAATGATGGATCTGGACCAAACTTGGCATGAATATTCCATATGCCCAAATATAAACACTGATGGAGTTTGGAGGAAATAAACCTTGACATTTGGGAGTTGTAGTTACTGGGATTTATAGTTCGCCTACAATAAAAGGGCATTCTGAACTCCACCAAGGGCAGAATTGGGGAAAACTTCCCACACACAACCCCCTTGACCAACAGAAAATATTTAAGGCCATCCAGTCCAACTCCCTTCACCAGGGCAAAAAAACATAATCAAAGCCCTCCTGACAAAGAACCATACAGCCATAGATATAGATAGATATATGTGATTCACACACACACAGATATAGTATCATAGATTTGAAAGGGACCCCTAAAGAATGACAATTATATGTTGCATGTTCTAGAGTAGGCAAACCAAACCATCTCCTCATCAACACTGACAAAGAAACAGCAAGAAATACTGTTTACTCACAAGCATAAAGAAATTATATATATTAGAAACCAAAACTTTCTAAATACTTTATTTTCCAGATCACCACACTGGGCCACAGCAATGCGTGGCAGGGGACGGCTAGTTTTTGTATAAAAATATTGGTTAATATTGGGTTGTTGTAGGTTTTTTTGGGCTATATGGCCATGGTCTAGAGGCATTCTCTCCTGACATTTCGTCTGCATCTATGGCAAGCATCCTCAGAGGTAGTGAGGTCTGTGGAATGACCTGGGTGGGACAAATGACTCTTGTCTGCTGGAGCTAGGTGTGAATGTTTCAACTGACCACCTTGGTTAGCATACAATGGCCTGACTGTGCCTGGAACAAACTTTTGTTGAGAGGTGATTAGATGTCCTTGGAGAATGCCTCCAGACCATGGCCATATAGCCCGATAAAACATACAACAACCCAGTGATTCTGGCCATGAAAGCCTTCGACAATACATTGGTTAATATTACTCCAATGATAGCTCTATGATTCCACTTTAACTGTCATTACTACATCCTGGAATCCTCATATTTGTAGCTTGGCGAGGCACCAAAGCTCTGTGTCAGAGAACTGTAAATATATCCCAGAACTCCATCAGATGTAGCCATGGTAGTTAATAGAATCATATTAAATGTCTAGTGTTGAAAGGGTCCCTGGTGGCTTGAGAGCAGTACATACTGTTTATTTTATTTTGTTGCATTATGTATTTTGTTGTGTTTAATTTTCTATTGTTTTGGATTTTATTTTGTTGTATTTTTTTGGGCTCAACCTCATGTTAGCCGTCCCGAGTCCCCATTGGGGAGATGGTGGCGGGGTATAAATAAAGATTATTATTATTATTATTATTATTATTATTATTATTACTATTATGTGTGAAAAAGATCTTGGAGTCCTCATGGACAACAAGTTAAACATGAGCCAACAATGTGATGTGGCGGCAAAAAAGCCAATGGGATTTTGGCCTGCATCAATAGGAGTATCATATCTAGATCCAGGGTAGTCATGGTACCCCTCTATTCTGCCTTGGTTAGACCACATCTGGAATACTGTGTCCAATTCTGGGCACCGCAATTGAAGGGAGATGTTGACAAGCTGGAATGTGTCCAGAGGAGGGTGACTAAAATGATCAAGGGTCTGGAGAACAAGCCCTATGAGGAGCGGCTTAAGGAGCTGGGCATGTTTAGCCTGAAGAAGAGAAGGCGGAGAGAAGACATTATAGCCATGTATAAATATGTGGGAGGAAGTCATAGGGAGGAGGGAGCAAGCTTGTTTTCTGTTGCCCTGGAGACTAGGACGCGAAACAATGGCTTCAAAATACAAGGAAGGAGATTCCATCTGAACATTAGAAACAACTTCCTGACTGTGAGAGCTATTCAACAGTGGAACTCTCTGCCCTGGAGTGTGGTGGAGGATCCTTCTAAGGAGGCTTTTAAACAGAGGCTGGATGGCCATCTGTCAGGGATGCTTTGAATGTAATTTTCCTGGTTTTTGGCAGGGGGTTGGACTGGATGTCTCATGAGGTCTCTTCCAATTCTATGATTCTGTGGTGCAACCATATACTTCCATCTTTATCTACAAAATACACAATCTCTTCCCATCACCTACATTGCCTCACCTATCCCTGCTTTTCACCAGGAATGAGTTTCATTGTAGGTCCTCCCTTTAAGAGCTTGTTAAAACAATAAGACTAAACGCATTTAAGAACCCAGATTTTTTTTCTTCAAATTATAGTGCCAAGTATTGAATGTTTTAGTAGATTGGGTAGCATTAATCACCCCTCTATACCCCCTTTCTTTTTGTTTTCTGCATAGGAAAGAATCTGGACAATTTAAAGAACAGGTTCCTGCTCCATTTCTTTTCAGGCATATATTCAAATATTCTATTAGAGGATTAGAAACAAAAAAATATCTTTAGAAATGTGGAATAATGGCAAGCAGGGTTAAGTAAAAAAAAAAAAGCACGGAGTGCTGTTCTTGTTATAATCATGAAGGTATTTTGTTCTTCGTCATGACTTCAAGAAATCCTTTATGTGAGTTATGCTTTTGTACTGAGAAAGTCATTATACATCTGGATTCTGTGGTCTTGATAATTACCTAATTGGTTTCACAGGTGTTTTACAAGACACCTGATTATTACTACCAGGGCTAACTCATTATTATTACACATAGCTAACAAAAATATTTGGCATTTCTTCCAAGCCACGAGTATTTGCAGCACTTTACCTAATGTAGAATAAAAAGAATGAAATCTGTTTAGTAGAGTGTGTGGAAAGATTTCTTTGGGCAGTGAGAGGGCGGTTCTAGACAGGCTAAAGATCTGAGAGGAACTGGGATTTTAAATCCCAGTTCCTCTTGGGATAGCGACCACAAGCTGGTTTAAACCTCGAGGTTTTGTGGGGGGTGGAGTGTCCAGATACTCACCCCTGCTGATCTGAGATAAGCAGGGGTGGGCATCATGGGCACTGCCAGCCTCCCTCTCCCTTCCCTCATTTTCCCCTGCATTTACCAGGAGAAGACTCCACTCCGACAAGACCTGAAGTCTGTCTCCCTTGCCCCCCCCCCCCTGGAAAAGTCAAAATATGGCTTTGGGTAGAGGAGGGGGGATTTCTGCTCTAAGGAAGAAGAGAGGCAAAGACTTCAGGCCTACTTCTATTGAAGGCTCCGGTAAGTTGGGGGGGGGGGGAGGAAGAAGAGAGGGAGTCCAGACAGGGGGGAGGGAAGGAAAACTTGTGTTTTGGGGAATGCAAGGTCACACACACACACATAAAGATGTGGTTCTTTTGGCCAGAAACGGGATAAAAAGGGGAAGTTTTTATTCTGTTTCCCTTCTTTGTAGCAATCCCTTAAGTGTTTTAGGAAACTACATTTGGCCACCCTCTAGTTTGGACTGGGAGCTTCTGGGATAAAGGTACTGGGTGATAGTATGATAGCTGGGTCCGGAAGCTCCGAGCGTTATGGAGATGCTGCAAAGGTAGCTGTGAATAAGGGAAGAGAGGGGGCGGAGTGAGAGCAGGGAGAGCAACGGAAGGATAGAAAGGAGGGGATGCTTAGGGTAAGGGTTAGGGCAAGGTTTAGGGTTTGGGTTTGGGTTACGGGTGGGATTAGGGTACGGGTTAGGGTTTGGGTTAGCGTAAGGGTAGGGTAAGGTTTAGGATTTGGGTTTGGGTTAGGGTAAGGGTTTGGGTAAGGGGTTAGGTTTAGGCTTACAGTATGATTCAGGGTAAGGGTCAGAGTAAGGGTTTCAGCATTAAAGAACTCTTACATTCCTTCTATATTATCTGTCTCTGGCCTGGCTTACATTAGCTAAGCCTCTCTTTCTCAAACAGCGCTCCCAAAGGAGCGATGTGGCATCTCCGTAACACCCGGAGCTTCCGGACCCAGCTATCATACTATTACCAGGTACTGTCTGGACGGGCCCTAAGATTGTAGAATTAATACACTTGGACACACTTTAACTGCCATGGCTCAATGCTATGGGAACATGAGACAGCCCAAGGTTAACATCTAACTGTGTTCTCCAACTATTCCTGGATCAATCAGACTGCTTTTAACAGAGCTGCTTACTCTTTAGGGAAGAGGGAAATAGGCAATAACCAATGCTTTTATGTAGCTTTATTCATATACCCCCCCCCCCCCAGCTGCTTAATTTAGAGTAAATCAGTGAGATTAAAAATCTCAGTACCTCAAGGAGAGTCCACACATGGAGCTCTCTGTGATGGGAAATGGTCCCACGGTGTCCAGAAAAGTTTGGTTAATACATGTTGAAGGGAACCATATAAGGTATGGTGGACCATCCACCGTAAGTTTAATTTTAATTTCTTCCCTAATGACTCCCTGAGGCCCCTTCCACATAGCTGTATAAAATCCACATTATACTGGATTATATGGCAGTGTGGACTCAGATAATTCATTTCAAAGCAGATATTTTGAATTATCTGCCTTGATATTTGGGGTTATATGGCTGTGTGGAAGGGTATTGAGATGCGCTGCACCTCATAAACATTTTGTCAAAGTTGCAGCACTGATGTGGATATAACAAAGTGCTCACAAGCAGATTTTCTGCCATTCTCCTCACCTTCATTTCTCATTCCTCCAGGTTTGTCCTCTTGAACCCCGTTTCCCTTTAGGGTCATTTGCTTGCAACATGCTGCTACCTACTGTGAATTTCAAGATCTGCTTCTTTTCAAAAATACACAGGAAATGAGAATGAAGGAATGGTTGGAGAGAGTTCTCATGGAAATTGCTTTCTTCTCATGATTCCATGTGGCTCCCTCTTCCAGCTGTTTCAGGATTACAAAATGAGGATAATCACAGGAGTAGTCTACACCAGTAGCCTCATTTTTGGGGGGAGAACTGGGACTGTGTTGTCACACGCTGGGCCTGTGCATATGACTGTAGACAGGACATAAATTCTGTGTGCCCAAAAGGACACCGGGGCTGCCTCAGATTAAAGGCCCTTGGACCTCCCCAAAACAAAGTTATGTAGAGGCTTAAAGTAAGTCCAACAAAGTTCTTTATTGATGAAAACAAACAGGTACTTTAAAGCTTTCTTAACAGTCTATTGGCTCTTGCAATCTTGTTCACTGGGAACAGGCACTATCTTCATAACTGTATAATAACTAATGGGGAAATCCTTAGCTTCTAATCTGGGCAGTCTGTACTTGCCTCTGTTGGCATGGAGCCCCTGCACCCGCTACCAACTGCGTCTGGCTTCTGCGAGCGACCCTTGCCAAGCAGAGCTTTGTAGACTTCCAGGAGAAAAGAAGGAGTTCAGGTTGCTATGATGGCTGGCTGAAGTCCCTCAGCAAAGGAGCTGTAAGTCTGTAAAATCCTCAGCCAAGATGTGGGGCCTTTTCTCCCCAGCCAAGCTGTAAAGCTGTATGTCTCCTGGCCAAGCCGTAGAAGACGAAGCTTTCTACAGGAGCTCTTCGTTTTATGTCCTGTGCGAAAGGCTTCTCTGTGTGGACTGACTAAAAAAGGCTCCTATTCCCTCCAAAACTCAAAAAGGGGCGGGACCAGGGAACCTAATGATAATTGACAGGTAGCTTGCCCTATAATTGCAAACTATAACAGGAAGCTACTCTGCTGCAAAATCCCAAGCCTGGGATTGCAAACAAACATTTAATGCAAAGTAAACAGAATTGGAGCTCCCGGTACAGCTCTACCAGCACAGGGACATACAGTTCTCCTTAGAAGCACATTTTATTGCCAGTATCGAATTTTATGCAAACGTTTTATCATGTGTTTTTCATGCCATCCCACAATCAAGCACACATTATAGGTGTGCATTATGTAGGGCACCCCCCTTTTATCCCACATTCTACCAGGTTTTCAGGCCTTTGTAGATGGGCCCATCATAAGACCCCCATATCTGTGAGGGATACCTTCCCAGGTAGATTGTGCTTATGTGAAACCATGGATAGGAATGAATACTATTGAATTACCCTCACTTCTGGCCTCAGCATGCCAGAGAGTTGCATTGGAGGGCCTGGAGATTCCAAGAGACATATCCTTAGTAGGAATGTTCTAGGTCCTCCAAAGAAACTGTATGATAACTTGCAGGGGAAGTTATTGCTTGGAAAACCTGACAAAACTTAACATGGCCATTTTTGATCTTTGTTGTTGTTCATTCGTTCAGTCATCTCCGACTCTTCGTGACCTCATGGACCAGCCCACGCCAGAGCTCCCTGTCGGCCGTCACCACCCCCAGCTCCTTCAAGGTCAGTCCAGTCACTTCAAGGATGCCATCCATCCATTTTTGATCTAACCATTGGTAAATAAAAACATAGTTTTGCGTTCTGTTAATATGTTTGCAAATTTATTACTCAAAAATCAAATGCTTTCCCACTGATTCCCCGCTCTCCAAAGAATTAGAAATGGCATTTTTTTTTAATGGATGGAGAAACTGTTTGGCTTAAAATGTGGGTTTAGAAGACTAGTACTGGAGGCATATTGATGGAAACATCAATATGTAGTAGATGTACATCTCCTGAGGCAGGAGTCCAGCCAAAATCTGAGTTTCATTCTGCAAAATCTGTTGACCCAGAGTGGTCTTTGATCTAGATAATTTGCTTTCTGAGACTCTTTTGCACTTGGTGTTTCTGATTCTAAAGCTGTTTCATGGGACATGCCAGCAAGGCTTAAGGTAAACTATTGCTTTAAAGCTGTCCATGACCCTGTTACACCTTCTCAGTCAGAAAAGAGGGAAGCATTCCCTTAAGACAAAGCCTTCATCTTTTTCCTGTTGTCTGGGAAGAGTTTTTTTTTCTGTCTTTACCATTTTTCATCTCAAAAAGCTTTCAGCCAAAGTCATTTTTGGGAGCAACAAATCTCTTGTGTGAACTATCTGACTGTAGTTTGCCCTAGCAGTAAATATAATACTACAGTATTTCATGTACAGTGCTGGCAGGAGATGATATAACATTTGGACTCTGATTGCACTTTAAATTTAATTTTTTCTATTTTGCAGTCTCTGGTTCCATATTTAAGAAAGAAAGGCACATTTAGAAACCCTTTTATAAATAATATATATACACATACACATGCTCCTTTTTCCAGAAAATAAGAATTGTCAAATGCATTTTATTTAAATCAGGTTGCAGAAACAATTCATTAAAATTTATTGCAATGGATTTATATTTTCAAACATAATTTCAAAATCCATTATGCCAGCATATTTTTTAAGCAAAGATGGCCAGATCTTAGAAATTTTGTTGCTACAACAAGGCATTCAGGAACAGTGGTTTTGAATTATGTTACATTATTGCTTTTTACAAGCCAGTAAGGCAGTGGTTCTCAACCTTTCTAACACCGTGACCCCTAAATATGGTTCCTCGTGTTGTGGTGACCCCCAACCATAAAATTATTTTCGTTGCTCCTTTATAACTGTAATTTTGCTACTGTTACAAACTGTAATGTAAATATCTGATATGCAGGATATATTTTCATTGTTGCAAATTCAGCATAATTAAAGCATCATGATTAATAAGAAAAAATATGTTCGGGGAGTATGGAAAACAGATGATGGGATTTGCAGTACCTTCAACGAAATCAGCTCTGACTTCCATAGACCACTGAGACCTCCACACAGAACTCCCATGTAAAACTAAAAATACTGGAGGGGTTTGGGAGGAATTGACAGTGATTTAAGGGAGATGTAGTTTACCTACATCTGGAGAGCATTGTGAACCCAAACAACTATGGATCTGGACCATATTGGGCATATTCAATATGCCCAAATTTGAACACTGGCGGAGTTTGGGGAAAATAGACCCTGACATTTGGGAATTGTAGTTCCTTGCCAGAAGGCGGGACTGCGGCCCAGCCGAGGGAGCCTTCGCGTGAGGAGAGGCCTCATTTGGGTTGCGGCCTTGCCAGAAGGCGGGACTGCAGCCCAGCTGAGGGAGCCTTCATGCGAGGAGAGCCCTCAGCTGAGTTGCAGCATTGGTGGTGGGGCCTAAGGAGGCGGCCTTGCGACCCCTCCGAAATGGCTAAATGACCCCCCTGGGGGTCGTGACCCCCAGGTTGAGAACCACTGCAGTAAGGTCTTATACTCCTGTTTAAACTTAACATGAACAGAAAAAAGATCACTTGACCTTGGTATTCTATATGCAAGAGTCTCTTAGACCTCACAGCCTCTGAGGATGCCTGCCACAGGGGCAGGCAAAACATCAGGAGAGAATGCTTCTGGAACATGGCCATGTAGCCTGGAAAATACACAACAACCTCTCGTAAAGTTTCTTTTCATCAATTGGTGGGGATTACTTACATAGATTATCTCTTTCTGAAGAAGAAGGATCAGATCTGTCTGTTACAGCTTGCTAAAATGGAGGTTGAGGAGCTGCACAAAGATGTCCTTTGCTTGGTTGAGGTGAGACTGAACTCTGATCCAGAAATTTTAAAAGATTCAGTATAATATCTGAGCAGTCTGGCATAGCTACCATTGAGACATATGTCTCATAGCTACCATATGTCTCAATGGTAGCTATGGCAGACTGCTTAGATATTCTACTGAATCTTTTAAAATTGCTGGATCAGAGGTTCAGTCTCACCTCAACCAAGCAAAGGACATCTTTGTGCAGCTCCTCAACCTCCATTTAGCAAGCTGTAACAGACAGACTTTTATTAGATTCAGAAAAGAAAGAGGCACTAGAGATAATATTGCAAACATATGCTGGATAATTGAGTACATTAAAAAAACTCAAATCGCTGTGTTTTTAGATTATTCAAAAGCTTTTGCTGGTTTAGATCATGAAAAACTATGGATTCCTTTTAAAGGAACATTTGATTCTATAGTCAGGACAAAAGGCTGTCATTAGGACTGAATATGGAGAAACAGAATGGTTTCCAATTGGCAAGGAAGTCATGCAAGACTGCATTTTAATGGTCCATTCATTGAATTTGTACACTGAATGTAAGGCTGGATAAAAGTTGGAGGCATGGAAACTGGAGGAAGGCATACCAATAATCTATGAAATGTAGACAACACCATATTAGTAGCAGAAAACATCAAGCCTTGGAACAATTACTGAAAAAAGTCAAGGATGAAAGTGCAAAAGCATGATTGTAGTTGAATGTTAAGAAAACAAAATAATAAACACAGATAACATTGGCCAACATGTTTTGGTGCCTGAAATGTTAGACTTGTTTCTCTGCATATTTGACCTGCTGATTCCAAAAAATGGCACCAGTTTCCCCCATCAACTCTAGTTTTTGAGATACAGAACATATGTCATATGTTCTGCTCATCTGGAGAAAATCATGATAACCATATCTAAAAAAAACAGAGCTGACGTCATCTACGCAATTTTCTGAATCAGCACCCCAAATAACTCCAGGAACAGGCTAAAAAAAAGACACCAAGAATGTTTTTTTGTTGGGCTGTGCAACTTCTACATCATTAAAGCATTTAAATAATGAATAATTCCATCACTTCCTTGGTCATTAATCAGAATAGGGGCTATAGTCAAGAAATCAGAATAAGACTTGGACTTGGAAGGGCAGCTATGAAAGACCTAGACAGAATATTAAGATATATCATTGAGTACCAAAGGCACATATTTCTAATTTCTATATATGAAATTATATGTTGGACATGACTGGACTTAATGTCAGGGGAAAACCTTTACCTTTATCTATATATGAAAGCCGAGCAGTGAAGAAAGCTGATAAAAAGAAAATCAACTCTTGTGAAATGTAGTGTGGGTGGAGAGCTCTGTGGATGCCCTGAACCAATAAAAAGACAAATACATAGCTACGAGAGCAATTACGTCTAGATCTGCACTGCCCTATATACCAGGATCTGATCCCAGATTTGCTTATGCCAGATTATCTGTCAGTATAGACTCATATAATCCAGTTCAAAGCAAATAATCTGAGATCAGATCCTGGGATATATGGCAGTGTAGATCCAGCCAAAGTCTGAACTTTTCCTAGAAGTCGGGATGACTAAACTGAGCTTGTCATGCTTTGGACATATCATGAGAAGGCATGACTCACTAGAAAAGACAATAATGTTTGGTAGGCTAAAATGCTGTCCTCTTTTCATTTGCCGTTCTTACTTATTTTATTATTTATTTCATATATTTATATCCCACCCTTCTGGTGCCTTTACGCATAAGTCCCGAGTTTCCATACTCTGCTACAACTAAGCCTAAAATGTAGAAGGGAAATTTGTTAGAATTCAACCTCACACATCTGAAGTCCTCCATGAGAAGAAGATAGGTAGTATTTTAAGCTAGCCAGAGGGAATCCTTCTCCTCTTATTCCTGAATGTCTGTCGTTGTTCTATTTCTCTCACTCTCTGACCTTTTTTTCCCATCCCAATTGAGGATGTTGAATGTAATTCTTCAGGATGCATGCTCCCTTTGTTTTCACTTCCTTTGCATTCTGATATCTCTCTCTCCTCTCTGTGAATGGGAAAACATAATCTTTAGAGATTTTTCCTTTTGTTTCAACTAAGAAGTAATGGAATTTGAGAGAAAGCTTAGGCCCAATTTTTTATATCAAGAAATGCATTTTTAAGTTTGAACTCTGCACCTCACTTTCATAAGCTTAAGAATTCTTTACAGCCACAACAGCGTTGCCTGCTGCTTGCTGTGAACTGAAGACTCTGTTGAGTATTGTTTTTGCATTTTTAAATTCTCTGCTATTTTGGGGGATTTTCTTAACAAAAAGGACCCCATGTTTTTTCACTACTTGTATATCTCTTCCTTTTTCTCTTTTTACTTCCAAATTTTTTAGATGCTAATATAGAAACTAGCAGAAGAAAAGATTGGTGTCATTTGTTTTTATGGTTTTATAGAATACAAGTTTTATAGAATACAAATTTGAGCGAAAGACTGCTCAAACTTCCGTACAGTGGCCCTTATTTCTCATGCCAGTAAGGTAATGCTCAAGATCCTGCAAGGAAGACTCCAGCAATACATGGAGCGAGAGTTGCCAGATGTTCATGCTGGGTTTAGAAAAAGCAGAGGAACGAGAGACCAGATTGCCAATATCCGCTGGATAATGGAGAAAGGCAGGGAGTTTCAGAAAAACATCTATTTCTGCTTCATTGACTACTCTAAAACCTTTGACTGTGTGGATCATAACAAATTGTGGCAAGTTCTTGGTGGGATGGGCATACCAAGCCACCTTGTCTCTCTCCTGAGGAATCTGTACAAGGACCAAGTAGCAACAGTCAGAACTGACCATGGAACAACAGACTGGTTCAAGATTGGGAAAGGCGTACGGCAAGGCTGCATACTCTCACCCAACCTTTTTAACTTGTATGCAGAACACATCATGCGATGTGCGGGGCTTGATGAATGCAAAGCTGGGGTGAAAATTGCTGGAAGAAACATTAACAACCTCAGATATGCAGATGATACCACTCTGATGGCCGAAAGCGAGGAGGAGCTGAGGAGCCTTCTAATCAAGGTGAAAGAAGAAAGCTCAAAAGCTGGGTTGCAGCTAAACATCAAAAAAACCAAGATTATGGCAACAAGAATGACTGACAACTGGAAAATAGAGGGAGAAAATGTGGAGGCCGTGACAGACTTTGTATTTCTAGGTGCAAATATTACTGCAGACACATACTGCAGCCAGGAAATCAGAAGACACTTACTTCTTGGGAGGAGAGCAATGTCCAGTCTCGATAAAATAGTAAAGAGTAGAGACATCAGACTGGCAACAAAGATCCGCCTAGTCAAAGCCATGGTATTCCCTGTAGTAACCTACGGATGTGAGAGCTGGACCTTAGGGAAGGCTGAGCAAAGGAAGATAGATGCTTTTGAGCTGTGGTGTTGGAGGAAAGTTCTGAGAGTGCCTTGGACTGCGAGAAGATCCAACCAGTCCATCCTCCAGGAAATGAAGCCCGACTGCTCACTGGAGTGAAGGATACTAGAGACAAAGTTGAAGTACTTTGGCCACATCATGAGGAGACAGCAAAGCCTTGAGAAGACAATTATGCTGGGGAAAGTGGAAGGCAAAAGGAAGAGGGGCCGACCAAGGGCAAGATGGATGGATGGCATCCTTGAAGTGACTGGACTGACCTTGAAGGAGCTGGGGGTGGTGACGGCCGACAGGGAGCTCTGGCGTGGGCTGGTCCATGAGGTCATGAAGAGTCGGAGATGACTGAACGAATGAACAACAATAGAATACAAGTAGGTAGCACTTGGCTCCAAATAGCATATACCATAACATGTTGAATGAGGACCTGTCTCTCCGATTATAGTCTGTATGTTAGGGATGTCCAATATTTTACTATTCCAACTTGCATTAATAATTTGGGCTGCTTGTCTGAGATTCATATGAATATTCTGAGTACGAACCTACACGATCTCTTCGTTCATCTGGAGAGGCCCTGTTCACGGTCCCACCTGCGTCGCAGGTGCGATTGGTGGGGATGAGGGATAGGGCTTTCTCGGTGGTGGCCCCTCAACTGTGGAACTCTCTCCCTAAAGACATCAGGCAGGCCCCATTGTTAGCAATCTTTAGGAGGAGCTTGAAGACATGGTTATTCCAGTGTGCCTTTCCAGAATAAGGAAACTCCTAGCATTATGTCCCAACGCACTTTATCAGAGATCTAGGATACCTAAATGCCCACCCCCCTCCAAACACCCCACCTGGTCATGCCCAGCACTTTTTAACTTTTCATTACATTTGGCCCTGCCATTGTTTTTAATTGCGTTATTGTGTGTTGTTAATGTTATTGCCTTGTCTTTTTGATGTTGTTATTTTTTTACTATTGTATTTGGGCTCGGCCTCTTGTGAGCCGCACCGAGTCCTTCGGGAGATGGTGGCAGGGTACAAATAAAGGTTTATTATTATTATTATTATTATTATTATTATTATTATTATATTCCTCCTCAGTTTCTGTTCAATAGCCACACATGGAAAGTTAAGAGAAATTATTCTGTACAGAAATACATATGGATTTTGGCATTAAAATTGGTGTGGGGTGTTCAATCCCCCGCCTGCAATTCCCATCCCCAGAAGTTCATGTGTTAGGGGGCAAAATAGCCTCTATGAACTGGCGCAAATTTTAAGATCTTCCGGAGAGGCCCTCCTTTCACTCCTCCACCGTCACAAGCACGGTTGGTGGGGACGAGACAGAGGGCCTTCTCGGTGGTGGCCCCCTGCCTCTGGAATGCCCTTCCTGAAGAAATAAGACAGGCCCAATCCCTCCCCTCTTTTTGTAAGAGTCTGAAGACCTAGTGGTTTAAACAAGACTAGTTCTAGCCCTGCCCCAGATACTGTTGAAATTGGCCATATCTTTTTCTACCAATTACCCAGGTCACTTTCTTCTATTAGGCCCTGGAAATGTACAGCCATAGACTCTACCTAATTTCCTGGGGCCTCTAAAATCGCACTAGCCTTGGCCCGGTCTTTTAAATTGCCTTGAACAGGCAGGATTATTTTAAATATATGTGCTATTGTGGTTTTTAATGCTTATGTTACTTGGAAACCGCTCTGAGTCCCCTTGGGGAGATAGAGCAGTATATAAATAAAGCTTTGTTTGTTTGTTGTTGTTGTTGTTGTTGTTGTTGTTGTTGTTGTTGTTTACTTTTTATGCTGAAAACATGTGATGTGTGTACAAAAATCCACAGTTTTGGGAAACGTTTTTGAAACAAAAAGTAGGGTTTTCATATACAATTTTATCACAATGCCTTTTGTGTCCTTTTAAAAAATCCAACTCCAAATGTGCTCAAAACCTTTGAGGTCCCATCTACACGTCCATAGAAAGCATTTTGAAATGTCATTATACAATCAGTAGAGACCAGGCCTGCACAACTTGGCAGTTGTAAAGGGTCATTTTTTTAAAAAAAAAAAACCCTAAGCAAGACTCTCCTCTTCCCAATCTCTATGCTTAATTATGATTGGTTGCAACTTGTCATGTACTCACCTGTTTTCCCCACCCTCCTTCCTTCTCCCTTTCACCCCTTACAACTCAAATGGGCAGCAAATTTGGAGAGGGGAAAGTTGAAGGTAGAGAGAAAAAATGGGCCATTTTAAAAACATCTGAGGAAGTAGGATGAAAGAGGATTAATCCCATTCAACCCTACTAAATCAGGTAGTTGGTGTGCCATCACGCCTGGGGGCTATTCTCAATAAAGGAGGGATGGACATGGCATCTTTCCCCCAGGGGATTGCTTCTTGCCCTCCTATAGGAAACTGGAACTCCCAAAAACCCAAAACGCTGTAAATAGCTCAAGATAAGTTTTATTTATCACAAAGTCACTTTTTCAAAGCAATGAGCTGGAAAACTTTAGAGGGGTGAAGGAAAACATACATTACAGTCTCAATTAGTCCTGGGTCCAAGGGGTTTGAAGCTGAGAAGCCTCACCAAGTTTCCTCTTTCCTCAATGGCTGTGAATGCCGGAGCAAACCACAACCCCAGTTCAGATGGCCTATGTTTTTGAAGATTCAGGATCTTCCTTTGGTGCCAAAAGAACTGGCTTGAAGGCGCTTGGGTCTCCTCAATAATTGTCTAGGACAATCTGGATATAAAGCATGAGTCCCAGGGGTAAAAAACCTCAGAACTGGTGCTAAGAGGTAACTTAAATCAGGGTCTTTTAGAATCAAGTCTCTTACTCAGGTCCATGTGGCAGGACCCCTGATGGCAGAATGAAGAAGGAAACCACTCCCCCCCTCCAGGAAGAGGTGGAGCCAAACAGTACTGATTGACAGCTACAAGCAACCAATCCATACAACTATACATAAACATGGTAAAAGGGGCAGGATTAAGCATAATACAACAGTTTAAATCTTGCAATTAACAGTTCTATACATAGGTGGCGCCACTCGCGCTGTCACAGTTGGGTGTGTGTGTGTGTACATTTAGTTCATAGAATCATGGAGCTGGAAAAGAACACAAGGACCATCCAGTCCAACCCCATTCTGCCACTGCCCAGTCATTTCACTGCCTGCCTGACTAAGACAGATAGTAAAAAGAAGAAAGGAAAGTGGGAACACTTGCCCATTTGCCAGACTTGTACTTTCCCTATGGGAATGGCACAAGGCTCATGAAAGGGATGGGAAGCCCTTTGTGGGCCACATCTGACCCGCTGTACATTGTGCAGTCTAGTGTAGGTTCATATAATGCAGTTCAACTGCATTGAGAAACATTATATGGGAGCGTAGATGGGGCCTGAGTTAGGTAGCTGTCTGAGAGATGCTTTGCTACCTGCCGCCAGAAACAGGTCATGCTATTAGTCATAGGGCCCCGAAAACTGCATCACATAGGAAGTTTAATATTGCCAGGGAAATGAACACCACTGCTTATTATACACCAAACTTACCTTTTCAGCTCCCGAGAACTGCTAAGCCAGCAGCAGTTATTTACTTGTCTTTGAAAACGGCCTTTATTGTTTGTCACATTCTGGTTAAATGAGACACAGCCAGTGTGCTTGCATTCTGCTGCTGGGGCGAAGAACTAGGTAGCTATTAGGGTTTATGTAAAACTGACAGAGCTGTGTTTAAAATCAGACTTGTGTCTCATTGACAGCTAGACCATATATTTGGAACAATGTCTATAGTATTTACCCAACTGGCTTACATAATGTCACTTGTCATTACATTCCTCCTTCCGTGACATTGTGGACTTGAGGCAAACTTCTTTCTCTTTACTACAGGCAAATATCTATCTTTCTCTCTTTGTGTCTGTCTCCCTACTTATACATCCAGAGCTAGAGTGGAATAATCATTTAATTTTCTTTCTTGCTGGCTAATATCTCTACACTGTAAAATTAATGCAGTTTTACACTACTATAACTGTCATGGCTGAAATCTGTCTGTCTATTTATCTATCAATCACTTTTTTTGCAGTGTTAGGAGCGACTTGAGAAACTGCAAGTCTCTTATGGTGTGAGAGAATTGGCTGTCTGCAAGGATGTTGCCCAGGTGATGCCCAGATGTTTTTTGATGTCTTATTATCCTTGTGGGAGGCATTTCTCATGTCCCTGCATGAGGACCTGGAGCTGATAGAGGGAGCTCATCCACGCTGTGCTGGTACGGCTGTACCAGGAGCTCCAACTTCTTTTCCTTTCTATTGAGTGTTTGCATGTATTCCAAAGTTCCATGCATTTTGCAATAAGGTGGCTTCCCTTGGTTTGCAATCATAGGGCCAATGACCCATCAATTATCATTATGTTCTTTAGTTCCGCTCCTTTTCTGGGTTAAGGAGGGAAAAAGGGGACCTCCAGTTCACACAAAGAAGCCTTTTGTACAGGACGTGAATCAGTTCCACCTGTAGAAAGCTTCATCTTTTACAGCTTTGCTGGGGGGTGGGGGGGGGGGGGGTGGGAATCCAGTCCCACAGCTCTACAGAGAACTACAGCATAGCCTTTGTTGGGGAATTTAGTTCCACAACTCTACAGCCAGCTCTTTACTGGAGAAATACAGCTCCACGGTTTTACTGCCAGCCTTCGCTGGGAATTGAAAGCCTTCTTTCCTCTTGGAAATCTACTAAAGGACTCTGTTTGGTAAGGACCACTCGCGGCAGCCATAAAGCAATTTGGACCAGGTGTAGGGGCCCACGCCAGCAGAGCTTAAGTCAGATTGCCCAGGGAGAGGTCAAGAATTTCCCTTGTAGAAGGAAGAAACAGTTTATGAAGAAAGTTGCATGTCCCTTGTGGACAAGATTTAAGCAAGTCACCAGTTGATTCAAAGCCTTGAAGTATTTGTTTGATTTATTGAAGATTTAAGCAACAATAAAAACTTTGTTGAACTTTCTAAGTCTTTAAAATAACTTTGTGTGGGAAAATCCGAAAGGCCTCTCAGCTGAGGCACCCCCGGCATCCCGTTGGGCATTCAGAGAACATGTCCTGTCTACAGACTCTTTCACAGGCCCAGCGCATGACAGCACATGCGCTCTCTCCAGATTTGAACCTGCGACCTGTTGGTTTTCAGTCCTGCCAGAACAGGGGTTTAACCCACTGCACCACCGGGGGCTCCATTATCACTTGAAAGTAAGAAATAATAGACTTATGCATTCAGGGTGAATCACTATCTATTTCTGCTTGCTTGTTTCAGAAGCCTCCCATTTCAATTTTCCAGTGCCTCCTGAAAACGGGTTCGCTGTCAAATTGTGTTTTTATTCATCATCCAAAAAAAAAGTTCTTTTCGTCCCATTGGCAGCCCCCATTATGGGGGGGGGGGGACTTCCCACAGGTCCCCCTTCATATCCTTCATTAAGACTCAGATTTTAAAAAGCATAAGAGTTACCACTCTTTCAGGATCATTTCCCTTTGTAGAGCAAGAGACTGGGTTTAATGCTTCTTAAAGCTGCTCTACTCTAGAGGAGAGGCAAGACGTGTCTTGGCTTTGAGGCTCCTGTGATGCTGGGCCCATCTCCCTGTAAGAGAGAGGCTGAGGGAGGGAGGGGGAAGCTCCTTGGCCCTTGTCTGCGTACACTTAGCCTTGGTTCTCCCTCCTTCCACGGACATGAGCCAGAAGCTGCTGCTAAAGTTTTCCATTTTGGTGGAAGTGGAGGAGGAGGCTGGACCTGGGAAGGTTAAAGATACCCCTCTTTCTGGGATTGTTTGTTTATCCTTATCCAGGCTCCTACGGCATGAAGAAAAAGGCTGAGGGAGGGAGTGGGAAGCTCCTTAGCTGTACATTTCAAGGGCTAGAGAAGGAAGAGCAGATGATCTGTAGTTCAGTCAAGCTAGGAGCACCACATGGTCATGAAAGCAGAGGGGGAGCCAGTTATCAGCTCCTGCTTGCTTTCGACCTGATTTTTGTGCTGGGAGGGGTTTTCCCATTCCCTGAATGGAACAAAAAACCCTGAATGAAACAGGAGAAACAAATTCCGCGCACAACTCTAATAAATAACTCTCTCTCTTTCTAGAGCAGGCAATTGTCTATGAGGTTTACCTGGAAATTGTGTTTCACAAGAGGGTGCTATGTATTCCACAATATACTGTGATGAAAAAGAAACTTCTTTGAGCTGTAATTATACTACTTCTTAAGCAAGTGTTCCCTGGGACATGAAAACCATATAAAATGCTGAATCTACACTGCCAAATAATGCAGTTTAAATTGCATTATATGGTCAGTGTAGACCCATATAATGTAGTTACTGTCTATGTGTGAGTTATATTAATTGTATTGTTTATTTTGGTTATTCCCTGTTGTTTTTATTGATGTGTTGTTGTTGGGCTTGGCCTCTCTGAGTCCCTTGGGGAGATGGTGGCGGGGTATAAATAAATAAATAATTTATTTATTTATTTATTATTATTATTATTATTATTATTATTAGTTCAAACTGTATTGTTTGGCAGTATAGATCCAGCCTGAAATGTCCAGAGCTGATCTAGAATCTAGAAGCAATAAATAACTAATTTCTTTTAATTACATTCCCCAATAGCATGGATGTAAGTGTGTTACAGCTGTTATGATAACACACAAAAGTTTAATTTTGTTCTGCATTAACCAACCAGGCTCTTGCGCATGACCACAAAAACAAACCAATGTCAGAGGGTGCATCTACGCTGTAGAATTAATCCAGTTTGACACCACTTTAACTCCCATGACAGCTATGAGATTCCAGGAGCTGTAATTTAGGTTTTTCTGCCAAAGACTGCTGGTGCCTCATCAAATTCCTGATTTCAGTATAGCCATAGTGTCAAACTGCATTTACTCTACAGTGTAGATGCACACATATTTAGGGATAATTTAACTAATATAAAATTCTTAAATGGTAATCAAAACATATAAAATAGATTAGAGATTATAGCTTGTTGCTAGACAGGTTAAAGGTTTATCTCTTTATAAAGACTAACTTGATATATTTGCCCATTTGACAGAACACATAATAGTTAATACTACTACTACTACTACTACTACTAATAATAATAATATACTTTATCTATAACACACCCTATCTCCCTGACAGGAGTCAGTTACTTAGTTCCTGCTAACAAAAAAGTTAGTTTTTTGTAGGGATAGCATATCTAATATGAACAGTAAAAGGGTCAAGTTATTCATCTGACTGTAAAAAAGATAGAAGATTTGCATCAATTTTTTCCTGGAATACTCTTTTTATTTAGATTTAAGAACTCAATACCTTGACCCTCTTACTGTTCATATTAGGGAAGCTCTCTCTTCAAAACAGTATGTCAAATTAACCCTGATAAAAAGAGACACTTTTAACCTCTCTGGCTGTAAGTTACAACCTCGCTCCTTTAGTGGTATAAAAATAATATTTGAAGTTACTTTAATGGTGATGACCTCGCTAAACTAATAGTCTACGGTTCAAATGCTGGCTTCTTCTCGGGTTTCTGTTGCTGCCTTATTCTCTTTGTGGATGTTCATAAAGCAGAGAAGTGAGTGTCATGTTTCTAGTATCATTATATTGTTTTTTTTAAGTTACTAGGGGTATATCTACAGTGTAGACTATACATCTATAGATTTAATGCAGTTTGATACCACTTAACTGCCACAGCTGAGTGCTATAGAATCATGGGAGTATAGTTTGGTGAGACATTAGCACACCTTTGCAAAGAAAGCTAAAATATTTATAAAAACTATATAATTCCAGAATATTGATAGTAAGGTAGGAGAAGCCTAATAGTAAATCTATTGGGTCCTTTTGAGAAATGGAAAAATTATATATATATATATATATATATAGAGAGAGAGAGAGAGAGAGAGGAGAGAGAGAGAGAGAATGTGGATGGGAATCAAGGGTGGCCAATATATACATTTACACACACATATATACACACAACTTTTTTCTGTTGGTGGTGCTTAAACAATTCTGTGTCATACCCCGCAGTCTGTCTGGCTTTACCTCAGCCTTTAGCAGAAGCGGACACTCCTCGCCTAATTTGGACAAGTACGGGACAATTACCCCTCTCCTTTGTAACAAGGGGAGTATCAACTCAGAAAGTAGTGGTGAAGCCTTGATGGAATGATCATCAGCTGAGACCTCTAGATAAGGAGTGGTTCAGGGTACCAGACAATGTTTCGTTCTTGATCAGGCTCTGTTGCCCTTAGGTTTGTATTCCTGAATTTCTGACTTTTGACTTTCTGGACTCTGACAATTTAGCTCCTAGTGTTTGACTTCTGGATTCTGACCTTGGCTTTGTTTTCAAGAATTCCTACTGTTGGAGTCTGAACTTGGTTTTCTTTTTCAAGAACTCCTGGCATTTGACCTCTAAACTCTGACATTGGTTTTGTTTTCAAGAATTCCTGGTGTTTGACATCTAGATTCTGACCTTGACTTTGTTTTCAAGAACTTCAGATACTTGATTTTGACCTTGGCTTTGTTTTCAAGAATCTCTGGTGTTTGACTTCTAGATTCTGACCATGACTTTGTTTTCAAGAACTCCTAGCACTTGAATTCTAGGTTCTGACTTTGTTTTCAAGAACTTCTGATGTTTGACTCTGACCTTGGCTTTATTTTCAAGAACCCCAGCAGTTTGCTTTCTGGACTGTGACTTTGGCTACAATCACTGTTTCTTGGTGGAAATCTGACCCTGTACCTCTTCAAACTATTGGCATTGTTTGTTCCTGACTTGTCTCTGTATTTCTCCATCTTGATTTCTGATTGGAAATTGGCTTGGATCACAGTTATCAATTTGTGTTTTGTATTTTTGTTATTTCTGCAGGACTTTTGAGGACTTAAGAATTTGTCTTTCTCCATTAACGGGCTCTGGTCTTTGGCTTATCTTCCTATTGTAACTGAGACAGGAAAATGGAACGACTAGATAATGAGTCCGGACAACGTTTTTAACAAGGGGACACTATGAATTTATATTTTATTGATTTGATTTTGTTTAGTTTTTATTATATGTTATGTTTTTAACTGTATTTAAGATATTGTAAGCATTGGATTTTGCCCTGTTAACCACCTTGAGTCACCTGCTGGCTGAGAAAGGTGTTATACAAATACAATAAACAAACAAACAAACGAATAAATATTGTTTGTTCAAACCTCAGCCCTGATACCAGGACCCAGTTCATGACAGTGTGCTACTTACTATTAATGGCATTATGGAATCAAATAAATATGATCATTACTTTTAAAGAGCCCCCGGTGGCGCAGTGGGTTAAACCCCTGTGCCAGCAGGACTGAAGACCGACAGGTCACAGGTTCGAATCTGGGGAGAACATGAATGAGCTCCCTCTATCAGCTCCAGCTCCTCATGCAGGGACATGAGGGAAGCCTCGCACAAGGATGGTAACACATCAAAAAACATCCAGATGTCTCCTGGGCAATGTCCTTGCAGACAGCCAATTCTCTCACACCAGAAGCGATTTGTAGTTCCTCAAGTCACTCCTGACATGGTGAAAATAAATTACTTTTAAAGTAACTTGCTAAACTCCTGTTTGCAATTCTTTCTTTCTAATAATTTCCAGTTTCTACTAATAAAAATTGCATTTGTTCACATCCCCCTTCCCCAGGATCCTAAGTTGCTGTTCTTTTTGCATAATACGTTCTGGAAGAATGAATATCAGACAGGTATGAGGCCCAAGACTGTGCTAGATTGCTGTCCAGCTGCAAAGTTTTCCCTTGGACCATACTACACATGCAAGACTCAACATAGGATTTCTGTGAAGCTCTGTTCCGGCTAAAGCACAGCAATTCTGTAGACTGTGCAGAAACCTTTTTCTTCCCCTTTCTATATGAGTGTGTATGTGTAATGCTGTAGAAGGATATGAAGTGAGTCATGACCTACCTGGGGAGAATGCCTGGGCTTCTGGCTACTGCCTGAAGTGTACTGACAGCTGAGCTCTATAAGTCCCACTAGATTTTAATGCCAAGTCAACCATTGTGTGGAAATTTCCTTTTCTAATTTTGCAGCGGGGATTTATTACCAAGTCTGAGCAGTGAGAGGACCATTCTTACCTGAGGGTATGCCATGCTGATGAGCCTTGGGACTGCAGGACTCTAATCCTGTCATATTCCAGTCCAAGTATGGAAGAACTACGGTATTTGGGGGTCCAGGTGAGGGAAGACTGAACATAATTTATGTTCCAAGCTAAGCGTAAAAAAGGATATGTGTGTGTGTTGGGGTCAGAGGTGTTATACATTAAGCCTTAACATAAGAAAAATATGGCTTTTAAAGTTTCAACCTAGTCTGAAGGATTTGAAAAACTGGGGTGGTTTAAAAGCAACATTAGGTAGCCAAGAGAACTGGAATGCTGCTAAAAGAAATGACCCTAGCATTCTCCTTGCTTTCTTCTCCTCAACAGTGTCCTTCAAAGCTGAATGTATGGCATTGTATCGTTGTTTTGAAAGTTTTCCCATCTCTACCTCTATTAAAGGTATTTTACCATTGTTGAGATTCAGGTCAAGATTGGCCATCTTGGTGTGGCAAAAAAGAAAGAAAGAAAGAAAGAAAGAAAGAAAGAAAGAAAGAAAGAAAGAAAGTGATTTTCCTCTCAACCCAGTACCAGTAGTTACCGATGAATTGAAAATCAACAAATCTCTAAGTTCAAATGGCATCCACTCCGAAGTTCTTAAACAACTCAAATGTGAAAATGCTGATTTTTTAAAACAAAAGTATATAATTGGCTCCTGGGATCAGCCTCCCTAAATGAGGAGTTTCAGAAAGATCTAGGAGATTAGAGGGTAGCTAGCATAATCTCTGTACCAGCAAACTGATGGGAAAAATTAACATACACCTGTCAAATATTGCTGAAGAAGTAACAAAAGATTAAATTGTACTTTGCTATCCTTTTGGGGTTCTCCAAGATCATTAATGAATATGTAGATTGATGTAATCCATTAGAAACTGGTATTTGGAATTTCAAAAACCTTTTGACAAAGTTCCTCACCAAAACGTCTGAATAAAGTTAGCAGTCATGGAAGAAGCGAATGGGGTAATGATGATTAATTTTTATCCGGACCTTCCGTTGAAAAAGCCTCTTGGAGCAACTTGAAGATCAACGTGAACCTAGTGAACTTGCAAGCTATGTAAAAGTCATGACATCAAAGGAAAAAAAGAATCAGGAGAGGAAAGGAAAAGGTAAATTTATGTATAACCTCTTAGTTATAAAGTTCTTAATCATTTGTTCTTACATGGAAAAGGGATGCATGGTCTCTGATGCTGCACCATCTTTCTGCAGTGGTATTCTCCTTGCCATGATAGTCTTCCCGAGAGACAGAAGAAGCAACCTCCAAAAATCCCTAAATCCCTTTGGTCTATGGAAATGTTCAAAATGTACTGCCTTTCCATCCTAGTGAGAAAAGAAAGCAGACAGAATAAATAGATCTCGCAATGCCAACATGCAGAAGTGAGGTTTTCCCAAAGGATCCTCACAGAGATTGTGCTTTCTACTGTATCCATATATGGTGGGGAATTTGGAAAGAGCATCGAGGTAGCCAAGTTTGCTGATGGAGGTATTTAGGTAAGTTGCAAGCAAAAATAAAAGGCTTAGAGAGAAGTGTCTACAACTCTCCACCATGCTGCTGGCCACTTTAAAACCTTGCAGCACAGACTGGTAACAACAGCTGAGAGAGGAGCCTCTGGTGAGTGGCTGCATTGGGCTGCCTCTAATGTTGGCCCTTTTCTATTATCACCCCCTATGGTATTGTTGCAGCAGCATTCAAAACAGACAGGCAGTCTTGGGGCCGCCTCCACCATCAGCCTTTTGGCTGCTGTGTTCCACCGCTGGCTTGTTCAACTACCGTTGTCATTGTTGCCCTTGGAGGAGATGCTGTGGCTTACCACTAACCCCCCCCCCCCCCAACCAAATGGACTGGTCTGGAATAAATAGACTGTACCAGCTGGATGCCTTTTTGGGAATCTTTCACCAGCCTGTTGGGCATTCGTTAAGGACGATTGGGTGTGGGATGGATTGGATTAATTTTGGGGGTGGGAGGTGGGCAGTGTGTGACAATGTTTCAAGGGTGTTGAGCTGTTACTTATCAGGGTTTTGGCTGTTTAAGCAATTGGTTGTAAGACCTATAATCGTGCTTCAATGCAATGTAAATTTGATATGTTTGAAATGTTTTAATATATTTTAATTATTTCAAAGTGTGCTGATACGGCTGTACCAGGAGCTCCAACTTCCTTTTCTTTCTTTGAGTGTTTGCATGTATTCCAAAGTTCCATGCACTTTGCAATAAGGTGGATTCCTTTGGTTTGCAATTATAGGGCCAATGACCCATCAATCATCATTAAGTTTTTGGTTCCACCCCTTTCCCCAAGGCTCTGGGAGGGAAAAGAAAGACTTCAGGCAGTCTTACAGTTTTGGAAGCCCAGTTACAGGACATGAGCTTTCCCCACCTGTAGAGAAGCTTCGTTTCTCACAACATCTGGGGGAAATAGCCCTAAAGCTCCTAAGGAAAACAGTTTGACAGCACAACCTTTGTTGGGGTTAAAGAAACAGCTCCACATCATTCGTGGAAAAATTCCAAAAGGACTCCAGCTGGAAAATCTACAAATCTTGGCTGGTAGGTCTACTCGGGTAACCAGAAGCAATTGGAGCCGGGAGTAGGGCCCACACCAGCAGAGCCTAGAAAACAGATTGCCCCAGGGCGTGGTTAAAAGGGGTTTTCCTCTTAAAGAAAAGAAACAGTTCATGAAGCCAGTTGCCTGTCCATTGTGGGCAAGATAAGAAGCATTTGTTTGACTTGTTGAAGATCTAAAAAGTATTTGATTGTTTTTTGAAGACCTAAGAAATAATAAAGAACTTTGTTAAACTTTTTAAGCTCCTAAAGACTTTTGTATAGGAAAATACTTAGAGCCTCTCAGCTGAGGTGTCCCGGCTTCCCACTGGGCACAAAGAGCACGTCTTGTTCAAAAGCCAATTGCTATAGGTCCAGTGCGCGACAGCACAGAAAGACTATTTTAATTGATATGTGTTTTTTATAGTTTTATAATATTGTGTTCTATTGATATTGTTATTATCTGAATCTGGCATTGAATTATTGCCATAGTTTGTAAGCTGCCCTGAATCCCCCTTCGGGGTGAGAAGGGTGGGGTAGAAGTACAATAAATAAATAAATAAATTTTAAAAGTTGAGATATGTTTTAAAAAAGAATATTCCAAACTAGAGGGTGGGAGTCATGATGAAAATTCCCATGTATTTAAATGTAAAATGATATATGTTGGAGCAAAAAATAAAATTTAAAAAATGCCACATATCCGTGTCGACTAACCAGAGGAGACATCTTAAGGTCATATCAGACAGCTCAGTAAAGATGTCAGGCCAGCATGTGGCATCTGCAAAACACAAAAATTCCATTTTAAGGATCATTAGGAAAAGCTTCAAAAACAAAACTGACAATATCATAATGCCTTTAGATAAACATATGGTGCTAACAGATTTGGAATCTTGTGTAAAGTTCTTCTCATTGCATCTCAAAAAAGAAAGTGTTGAGTGAGAAAAGGTGAGAAAATAGGGTAACTGAAAGTTTGTGCCTATTGGGGGGAGGGAGACATGGCAGTGGTTTATAAAATTATGGTGGATGTGATAGATGTTTTTTAAAAAACTATGCATTGTTTGGAGACATTAGCGAGAGAATGATATTTAATTCGGTGAAAGCAGGCTATCAATGCCTGCAGTTTTAAAGTAGGTCAGGTATATTCATGGAGAACAAATATATCAATGGTTACTAGTTGTTACGGTTATATGCTCTGTCCAGGATCTGGGTGACAACTACTTAGGTAGAAGAGCAAGAGTATTATTGCTCTTATCTCCTTCCTATAGTCTTCCCTTATGTATGGCTGACCAGAGTAGATTTCTTGTGGATCTTGTTAAGTACTTGATGACCACAGCTAAACATATTCTGGGAATTTTATTTCTAACCCTGGAAAAACCTGGAGCTTGTGCTGGAGAACATCAGGAAGAGAAACCTTGAGTTTGTTGCTAGAAAATTTCAGTTGTTATCTAATTATCAGAAGTCAATATTTTGTGGACCTTTTCCTTGGTTAATTGTTTGCACATTTGATGTCTGGATATGCTGCCTGACTCTTGTGTTGTCAGCAACATAGTGTGTGCCATTTCTGCATGGCAATTTTGATATTTTTGCTGTTTGGTGTAGCAAAATGTGTATAATAGAACAAAAAACAGTAAGCTATAATGATGTACGGTAATTCTAGCTTTCCTATAGTGTTGTGGCACGTTAGCATAGTTATCTCAATCTAAGTTAAAGCTATAGGTGTGAAGCACTTGCACTGGACCACAACTTGGCATAAGCAGTTGTGTAAATCAATAGTGCAACTGGCTGTACAAAAAAACCCTATAGAAATCAATTAAAATTGCATGAACTCTAGTACAGGTTGAGTGTCCCTTATCCAAAATACTTGGGACCAGAAGTGTTTTGGATATCAGATGTTTTTCAGATTTTGAAATACCCGTATTTGTGTGCATATATACATACACACACACACACACACACACACACACACCATTTTATGTTTAGGCTTAGATCCCATCAAGATATCTCATTATTTATTTGTTTGTTTGTTTACAACATTTATATGCCACCCTTCTCACCCCAAAGGGGACTCATAGCAGCTTACAAGATATACATGTAATATAAAATATATCATTATAATATCATATTATTATTATTATTAGTAGTAGTAGTATTATATTTATTACATTATAATATTATAAATATTATATGTATATACAATATATTATATTACTAACATAGCACAGAAGACAAGGTGGAACTGTCCCCTGGCCCCTTCTCTCTTCACTCTGGCCCAGAGCAGCAGTTGGTGCTGGGTGGAGGGGTCCCCAACTGATGACATATGCGAGAGACAAGGTGGATGATATGCACATCATGAGATAACTTAGAGATGGGACCAAAGTCTACACACACTTAATTTGCCATCCAACCCCCAAAATAGAGAGACAACACAACAGGTATGGGTTAAACTATGGGCAACTTTAATAAATGTTACCAAATTAAATTTTTCAACTTGTAACTTGCAGCTAATTCTAAGGTGTGGAATAAACTTGGTATGCATGAAGCTGAGATAGTGGTCCTTCCTGACCCAACCCTTGTCTAATTTTGGCAAAATACCTGTGTCCCCAGCTGAACTAATCCAGGGCAACCTTTAAGAGAAATGTGATGGAGAATTCTCCCTCAGGGATTCATTGAGACCAGAATCTCCAGTTCCTAGGCCATTTCCATTTGTCCTCTCATCAGTTATTTAAACCACAAGTGAGGGTTTCCGTTCCTGACCTACACACAAAGGGGATGCCTTGAATGTACACCAAAAATGTAAATCCTTTACTGTTTTCCAATGTAGCCTATTAGAGCAACCACAACTTCCCAATTTGCCCCTTTTGAACAGTATAGGATAGTTGAAAAACTCCCCTAGAACATGGGGAGGGGAGATTCCTACTCAGCCCTCCAAAGTGACCAATTGATTATATTATTAGTGGGTGGATGGGTCAATTTCCAGATGAAGAATAGTCCAAAGGGGCAGAATGCTAGCTTTCGAAGCTCCTCCCGCAAAAATTAGCTCCAGCTGGAGTTCCTTTCTGATAATCTCTTTTCTGGTAGAGGTGGCAAAACACTTCCCACCTCAAACTGCCTGGGGGAGGGAAGTTAATTATGTTCATATACACTTTATACACATAGTCTGCAGGTAATTTTATGCAATGCTTTAAATAATTTTGCAAATGAAACAAGTCTGTGTAACAACAATCAAATAGCAAAGGTGACACTATCTCAATTACCTATGTGGACATTTTTAAATTTTGTTGTATTTCAGACTTCTGTATTCCAGATAAGGATGCCCAACCTGCATGTTACAAGAAGCATAATGGAATTTGCATGTGCATTTAACAGATTCTTTGAGGTTTGTTTTTATCCCCCCTCCAAGCATATTAAGAAAATGGGGAGGGAAGATTCCTACTCGGCCCTCGAAGGTGACCAATTAATTATATTATTAGTGGGTGCATCAGTTTCCAGATGAAGAATGGTCCAAAGGGGCGGAATAGTAGCTTCCATGGCTCCTTCCCCAGAAATTAGCTCCGGACGGATCTCCTTTTTGTTAATCTCTTTCCGGTGGAGGTGGCAAAACACTTCCCACCTCAAACTGGCTGGGGGGGAAGTTAATTATGTTCATATACTAATCTTCTCTGTATCGTTCCAATTTTAGTATATGTGCTGCCGAAGCACATATTTTTTTTTTATTATTTTTTATTTTTTTAATACAATTTCCTACTTTCCTATCTTCTTGAAAATATTCACCCTCTTTCCATGTATTCTATACTATCTCAATAAAATAAAATAAAATAATTATGTTCATATACACATACACCTTATACACATAGCCTGCAGTTAATTTTATACAATGCTTTAAATAATTTTGTGCATGAAACAAAAGTCTGTGTATCAACAATCAAATAGCAAAGGTGACACTATTTCAGTTACCTGTGTGGACATTTTAAAATTTTGTTGTATTTTAGACTTTTGTATTCCAGATAGGGATACCTAACCTGCATATGTTACAAGAAGCATAATGGAATTTACAATAGACCATTTATAACAATGAATACAGACCAGTTAGTATTCTTAATTCTTGTGACCATTAGAATGCCGCAGTCACCATTTCCTATGACTTCTCAGCGATAAGGAACTTCCCATGCTTTCTTGTTCCAGTGGAAATGCTTCCTAGTTTAAGCAAGCACGTTTAGAGGCCTGCATGTGTTATTACCCTATGTAATAAATCAGATTGATTTCTCCTCATAGTTGAGGTTCGCATTAGTTTAAATATAATGAAACTGGGCATGTGCATTTAACAAACAGATTCTTTGAGGATTGTTTTTATCCCCCCTCCAAGCATATTAAGAAAATAATATGTAAGAGAAGAAATTGCCTTTTTTATTGAATAATGGTTGCAGAGTTTATGTAAAGGAATTTTCTACATCAGTGGCAATGCCAAATCAGAAAGACTAATCTACATCTAAGAGCAATTTAGATGATAATGGCCGAATGTTTTCAACTAAAGAGAAATAGCACAATAGCTCCATTTGTGACTAATGTGCTATATACTTTTTTTTAAAGGAAATTGTTTTATTGTTCATAATCAAGAGGGATGAGACAATTGGTAATATTCAAAATCAGGAGAAAAATAAGTATTGGGAGAAAATTAAAACATCTTTCAGTGAAATTATCCAATGAATCCAATCCTCTAGCACTCCCTGTGAGAACAATTAAAAGTAGGAGATGCTGAACTAAATTTGAACTTCGTTATCTGAAATGTTAAGAGGCATGGCTAACAAGTTTCTTTCAAAAAATTCTCAGCTGATTTTAATAAAGCAGAATATCTGGTACTATTAAAACAGATATTTCAGGCAGTAGCTTTTACTTGAAAGGGAATTCATTGGGTAAATAGGAGGATTTCAGAAGTTATTCAAAAAGACTGAGAGAATCCGAAAGATCAAGACCATCTTCGTTTTCTAAGACATAGTCTTACGTGCATTGAGCAAAACTTTTTTTATAGAAGTTACTATTTTGCAAAGTGAAATCAAAGTTAATTTAAAACAATGTTCTGTCTCTCATAGTAATTTGCTACATATCCAATGGACAGGCTGGATGTCGTATTCTGGGAAACGTAACTGAAAAGAAAGCTTTCAAACCTCTGAGAAACGCATAATGTAAACTGGGATTTGCCAAAAAGTGGGAGAAGTACTTTTTATTTTTTTGGACAATGTGTGGCTGAATAGTAGTAGTGGTTATTATTATTATTATTATTATTATTATTATTATTATTATTTGAAACACAACAAGATGAATTCACAGCAAATAAGATCACTCTGCTGGCTGCTGTATTGGATCACCCATTGGACACTTCCCAACTGTCTTGGACTTAGTGATGTATTGGCGAATAATGCGTGCAGATCCCAGTAAGGTGGCCTTTTGTAGCTGGCAAATGATAATTTTGTCAGCACCGATTGTGTTTAAGTGCAAGCCATGGTCTTTAGGCACTGCACCCAGTGTGCCGATCACCACCAGGATCACCTTTACTGGCTTGTGCCAGAGTCGTCGTCTTCTTCTTCTTCTTCTTCTTCTTCTTCTTCTTCTTCTTCTTCTTTTTCATAATGGGTTAACTGCCTCTCCTCAGGACTCGAGGCAGGATACACCATGGTTTAAACCAGGGGTCCTCAAACTAAGGCCCAGGGGCCGGATACGGCCCTCCAAGGTCATTTACCCGGCCCTCGCTCAGTGTCAACTTAAGTCTGAAATTACTTGAAAACACACAACAACAACAATCCTATCCCATCACCCAAAAGCAAGCCCACACTTCCCATTGAAATACTAATAAGCTTATATTTATTGAAATTGTTCTTCATTCTAATTATTGTATTGTTTTTAAGTGGTATTTTGCACTACAAATAAGATATGTGCAGTGTGCATAGAATTAATTCATGCTTTTTTCAAATTATAATCTGGCCCTCCAACAGTTTGAGGGACTGTGACCTGGCCCTCTGTTTAAAAAGTTTAAGGACCCCTGGTTTAAACAATCAGATAACACACAATACAATACCATAAAAATACAAAGTTTAAAATGCAATACTAACAGAATGTAAATTTAAAATTCGTAGGCCTGTCAGAAGAGCTGCAAGCTGTAATCCAAAAGTGTAACTTTTTCAAGGTTTTCTGCTTTTCTCTGATATGTTGTTCCTATGCCGAATCAAGCCTAGAAAAGGTGACACATTTCAGTAATGTGATCACTGTTTCTGAAATGTCTATCTCTTTCAAGCAACCTTTGGGAACTATGCTTTTTTTTCACAACAAGGTGTTGTCACAAGAAAGTGTGTGGGTGCTACTCCCAATGCATGTGAAGGAACCCTGTGTCACCTCCACCTTCCAAATGTCGGTATTTATGCTGCCGCAACAGCAACTCATTGTGAGCTCTCTAAAGTCCTGATTTGTACAGAGAGTTTTTTTATTTATAAGAGGGAAAGGCCCCTTCTTTCCCTCAATATAAGGACAAATCTAGAAATTATTTTAGCTTGTATTTAGAAGCAATACGTATGACAGACATCTGTTTGTCCTCACCCATGCTTTTCCTCAACTCTCTTTCTTTCAAAACTAGGAACTTTGTTTCGTGAGTCATAATTTCAAGGTTTGCAAAACTCAGTTTGCAAGTGATTGGAGAAGCACACTGCTCCGAGAAAAGCCTGGTGTTAGAGGGAAAGATGTGCTAATAGGGAATACTCTTTTCCTTTAACATCTAGTTTGACACTTACTGGAGTTGTCATACAGCCAATGCTGATGTCACCAAGGGCAAACAACGCCAGCTCAGAAATACGTATTCAGGATTTTTTCTATCTGAATTAATTCCATTTGCCCTCACTTCACAGCCAAATCACACTGTTTGCGTGGCAGTGTCCTTGCTGCTCTTGCCAAACCTGTTGGTAATTGAAGCTGGCAACTGCAGTGAACTGTCACAAAAATGTAAGTATTTGGGATACAGGGATGGTGTTTGGAAATGTATGGGAAGCAGGGCTCCCTTGTGATGCCACCTTCTCCAAAAGATATTTGCTATTGTCTTCAACAGATGGACAATACCAAGGCCATAAACAATAGCGCCTGCCCGGCGTATTATCGCCACACTTACTCCTGGTTACATGCAGTTATACACCATTATACCACAGGTCAGAGGGACTTATGCAAAACATGAAACAATGTAGGAAAACATTCCAGACTCAGGAGAGTTCACATAAATTTAGTCCAGGAGACAAAGAGTCTAAATCTGTCTATGTTGAATAGTTTCTATTGATCCTAAAATCCCATATACTTGAAAGATGCAGACAGCCTTCCTCACCAAAGCTCCATTCAGGCATTATAGAGATCAGAAAAAAGGCACCATATCTTGTCTGATTGTCGAAACTAAGAAGATGATGGTGTGGTTAGTTAGTACTTGTATGGGAGACCACCAAGGAAAGAATTGGCAAACTAACACTGAGTATTGTGGAAGTTTTCCATGTCTGGAATCACTGGGTTGTTGTAGGTTTTTTGGGCTATATGGCCATGTTCTAGAAGCATTCTCTCCTGGAAAGAATGCTTATAGAACATGGCCATATAGCCCGAAAAACCTACAACAACCCAGCAACTCTGAGTATTCTTGGCCTAAGAATACCCTATGAAATTTATGGGTTAACCATTAGTTAACATGTAGCCTGAAGGCACATACACAAAATATATGTCTTTAGTGGACGACTGGCTTCCAAATATGACTTTTGGGGGAGATAATAGCACCTTTAAAAGCTTCTTTTGACCTTTGAAGGGCTTTGGGGTGTCTCAAAAATGGATATGGGGGCACATGTGATCTGTAAGTGATACTTTACCTACTGCTGCATTAAACTATCCTAGTCATGTTATTTCTAATGTAGAAGCTCATCTTCCCTTATTCCACTGCAGTAAAAATATAGCCATATAACAGAAACTTGGGGAGAAAGCAAGGATACAAATGAAATAAATAAATAAATTTGTTAACAAATAATTGACTAACATTTTCATAGGAAACTTGCTACAAAACAGGAGCTTTTTTGTTGAGTTCCACGGTCGGAAAAACAGATAGCAAAAACCGAAGAACAGCTTGCCTCAGGAGAGTGTGTTTGCACCATCAATGTTTAACATTTACATAAATGACCAGCCACTGCCAGAAAGAATTTCATGTATGCTGATGATCGTGCCATCACCACTCAAGCAGGGAGATTTGAAATGGTTGAACAGAAGCTCTCCAAAGCTTTAGGTGCTCTTACTGCCTAGTACATGGGAAACCAGCTGATTCCTAATCCATCTAAAATGCAGATGTGTGCTTTTCATCTTAAGAACAGAAAAGCATCTCGAGCTCTGAGGATTACCTGGGAAGGAATCCCATTGGAGCATTGTAGCACATCAAAATATCCAGGAGTCACTCTGGACCAGTCTCTGAATTATAAGATACACTGCTTGAATATCAAACAAAAAGTGGGTGCTAGAAATAATATCATAAGTAAGCTGACTGGCAGTTCTTCCTAATGCTAATTTCTTTTCTTGTAGTTTGGATCCATTGCTCCATGCCCTAATCTCTGGAGCAGCAAAGAACAAGCCTTTTACATCTTCAATATGACAACCTTTCAAATATTTAAACATGGCCATAATGTCGCTACTTAACCTTCTCTTTTCTTGTAAAAGGTGGCATATTAGATGCTGGAAACAAAGTCTATTCAAAGTAGAAAACATGATTTAAAATGCTTGAAACATAATAAAAATATGACTGCCATGGAAAGATCCTGTGGAGCTCTGGAGTTTGTAGTATAATGAGGCTCAAGAACTCTCTGGCTGAGAATTCTAAATGCCCCTCCATAAACTGCAAATCCCGGGAGTCCATAGGATGTTGCCATGCCAGTTAAATTTAATGCTATGAGTGTAGTGTAAGAATCTGACTCGCTTGCAGATAAATCCTATATAAGCCTGCTAAGGTTATTTTATACGTCTGTTCTTTCTTATTGCTATGGAAAGCACAGGATTAATTCTCCCTTATGCTTCAATACTTTGACTAAAATCTTCAAGGGAGATTACACTGGTGCAACTTCTGGTTGTGCTGCCGGCTATAGTTTATCCAAGCTTGCATTATGTAACTATGACTACCTCAAGACACAAGTAGTTCCCCAGTGGTGCATTTGTTGACATCACTCTCAGTTGATGTTCAGGGACAGTTCCACTCTTCCCCATGTTTGTCTCCATCCTCACCGCACACCCAGGCATTTCTGCTGGTGGAAAGTTATGCTCCATCAGCACTTAAGAGGAATCTGACCATTATTTCAAAGTGTGATGTGTAGACATTCTTCTTTCTTCCCAAAGGGTATGAACTACCCAGAGAGGGTCGTTTTGAGTTCACGCAGTTCAGTGACACACGCTTTGAAGAGTCCTCTGAAAAGGGCACCATTGCGGTTATATAAAAATTCATGGGAAGGTTTCTGACTCCTTCCTACGTCTTGGTTCTGCACTTTCCCCCCTTTGTAGCCAGCAAAAACCTATTCATCATCCTAGGGAGAGAATGACATTTTATCCAAATACTTTGTATAACTGAGGAGAAATTTCTCTCTTGCTTTATTGAGTTTGTAATGAAGGATTTGTCCCTCATTGGGAAAGGGTTTTTTTTAATGCTTCCTTTCTTCCAAGCCTCCCCCATGCTTTTACAAGGTTCACTGATGCTGAAAAATCTGATATTGCGATCAGTAGAATGCCTTTTGTTCAGTGACCAGGCTAGGAAGAATGCACTTCTAAAAATCTTATTCATATCCTCACATTAAGTATCCACCAGTTTATCCTAAATGACATTTTATGTAGCAAACAAAAGCTCCCCCAATACCCATATTTCCTTTTGGCTGCACATACTTGAATACCTCCATAACACCCACAAGTCAAGGTTAGTATTCTTTTTTAAAAGCCCTATACTGATTCGTCCTTCAAGTGGGTAGCCATTCATACTTCTCCCCTTATTGTTATTCTCTACTGTTTCCATGTTCACTTCTGATCAGTTCTATTAATATACTGTAGAACATACTTTCTGACAAATGCATGAAGAAAACAAGTAGATACAAGTAAGGGGCTGTACATAAAACCTGAAACCTAATCCACACCAGAGAGAGGTGCTTCTAGGCAGTCAGAAGGCGGATTGGGGAATAGGGATAGAGCCTATGATAGATGGGGCTACACTCTCCATGAAGACACAGATTCCCAGTTTGGGGGTTGTTATGAACTCACCTTTGGACCTGTAGGCCCAGGTTTCTATGGTGGCCAGGAGTGCCTTTGTATATTTAAAACTTGTGCAGCAACTTGAGATGCTGAATCTGGCTGTGGTGGTACTGTTGTGACTCGGCTGGAACCACAGACACAGACTGATAGTGTTGTGACTCAGATGGGATTTCAGAGTGACTCTGATGAGGATGATGGGATTCAGGTTCACAATCAGGTTCAAAATGTTCCTGTTGTAAACAATGAGAAACAGGGTGTGCAAGTTCAGTTTCCCACAGCAGGGAATGATGTTTTTGATACTGAAACTAGCCAGGTGCAAATTGACTCAGAAAAGGAGGACAGTTCTCAGCCTGATAATAGGCAGGAAGGCAACCAGGCTGGCACTAATGAGCAGCCTGACCTTGATGAAATGGAAGTCTTAGATCGGGCTGACCATTTGGAATTCAGAGTTCGAAGGAGTGTGAGAATCACCAACAAGAAGGAGGTCAGAGGCCAAAGAAATGCTTTCATGTATTGCCAAGGGTATTAAGCAGCGTGTTTGAAAACAAACCTTTGTCAGACCAACTTCTCGCTCAACCAAGCAGGTTGTGCTCGTTTTCCTGTGTCCATGGTCTTGGGATTTTGTCATGTTCTCATGGGACTTTGTTTTGTTGGTGCCATTTGGAATTCTGCTTTACAGTGCTGTTTTATTGATTTTTGGAACACTATTTGCTTTTTAAACTTTTCATCTTTTACTTTTTAATAAACTACAAAGACTTCAGTCTGTGTGCAGTTCTGGTGATTTCAGCAAGGTGAATCTATTCCGAGGTGCAACAGGTACATGCCTTTGTTACATCTCATTTGAATTACTCTGCATGGAGCTGTCTTTGATGGGTGTTCAGAAACTTTGGCCAGTTCATGGGAGGTAATATGGAGGAAAAAAATAAAATACACATACGCAATCAACTTAAAAGAGAACTGGGTAGAAACATCACACAGGTGGTACATGACACCAAAGAAGCTTGGAAAAAGCTATAAGAACACGATCACAAATTGTTGGAAATGCAAGGAAAAAGAAGGTTCATATTTCTACATGTGATAGAGCAAAAAGATACTGGAAAGAAGTACAGAAGGAAATACAAAAAATGCTAGAGATACAGATCCCCTGGAAACCAGAATTATTCCTACTAGGAATGCACGAGATGGAATTAGAAAACAATATGGACAAACTATTATTTTTAATTACCACGGCAGCAAGAATTTGCTATTTGAAAAGATGGAAACAAAAAGAAATATCAGAAGAACACAAGAGGTTGACATAGATACTGGAGATTAGAAATATGCACAGACTCACTTTCCTCATGTTAAAAAATAAAGGAATAAAAATGAAAGAAGCAGACTGGAAAAAAATTACTGAATACCTTAACCAAAGAAATAAGAAGATTTTGATCTCTATCAAATAGGAATTGGATGATATTTTAAAAAAGGCAGAAAGAAGGGAGGGTAAGAAGCTAACAATGAGAAGGAAAAGAGGAAGAAGATAACAGAAGAAAAGAATAGAAAAAGACCTCAGGAAGATACCAGGAAGTCAAATTATGTGTTTGTCTATTTATGTGTTTTTTAATTATTATTATTATTATTATTATTATTATCTATTTTTTATGAGCCCCCGGTGGCTCAGTGGGTTAAACCCCTGTCCCGGCAGGACTGAAGGAAGACCGACAGGTCGCAGGTTCGAATCCGGAGAGAGGCAGATGAGCTTCCTCTATCAGCTCCAGGTCCTCATGCGGGGACATGAGAGAAGCCTCCTACAAGGATGGTAAAACATCAAATCATCTGGGCATCCCCTGGGCAACGTCCTTGCAGACGGCCAATTCTCTCACACCAGGAGCGACTTGCAGTTTCTCAGGTCGCTCCTGACATGAAAAAAAATCTTTTTATTTGCCTTATTCTTTTGTATGTCTTCCTCTTTTTTTTATCTTGCTTTGTTTTTAGATTATAATTCCAAATAAAGATTTTTTTTTTTTGGCCAATTCACAGGGAGCATACTCCACCTCTGCACAATTCAAATTGAATCAAGGAAGCAAACGGAGAAAAACAAGAGTCATGTCTGAAAGTGCTCAATTGATGGCTGTTTTATTGGCTAAAAAAACCCTCAACCCACTTCACTCTCTGTATGCCCTCAAGCTCTTCTTCAAAGGCTGTTTAGCCTTTCAGAAAATTTTGTGGCTGAAATTCTCACACCATTTAGTGGAGCAACATATAATGTATCAGAGCATTGCTCTGTATAACCCAACTCTGGCAGTTGCTTTCTAGGGTTTCAGAAAGGAATATTTTCTAATCCTATTTAAAGTTTCCTGGTATTCTTTGGTGTTATTTATCCAAATATGGGACATTTTGAACCCCACCCAACATTTGAATGTTCTGAGTGATATTGTGATGTCAGGGGAATTCTGGGCATTATAATCCAAATAGTAGTTATTCAAATTTCTAGTACCACCTTTTCATTCTACTGTATCTTTGCTTTAAACAAGAAAGCCCGAGGGGAAACATGCCTGTGCACTCAATGAAAGAAAGTTTCAATACTCATTACTAAATTGGGGGTGGTGGTGAATTTTTTCTAAAGTCGCCTATGGGTTTAGAAAGGTTGTATACAAATACAGCAAATAAATAAATAAATAAATAAATAAATAAATAAATAAATAAATAAAGTGTTTCTAAAAAAATATTGTTAGGGGTCTGTCAAGTAATTATTACGATATAATGATTTTTGTTACTTTTTGTTAAATAATTGTGCTGGGGGGGGGGGGGTGAGGAGAGATTCCGGGACTCCTTTCTCCCTCATTTTTAGAGCTATTGGGATGAAACTTGCTACAGTGATAGAACACATTTACCACTGTTAGCCCCTCCCCCAAAGTTTCAGTTTATTTTGCTCATCCCCTGATTTTGGGGAATTTTTAAAGTTTTATAAATATCTTTGAATTTCTATTTTCACTGATACAGCACAGCCAGGACATCATTCCCCCCAAGTTTCAGAAAGATTTATACATCTCTGTGCCCCTGTTCAGAAGATTTCACCTCACTTTATGTGCCTGTGATAAATTGATTTTGAAAAAATTGGCTTGTTGTGGAATAAGAATTGGTGAGAAAGCTTCAGTGGAAACACCTTTCCCCCATAATAACTCTTTCAGGTGTGAATATCTCTTCCAAGGGGTAGATTTCTCTCACTTCCTGTTGTCTCAGCCCGGTTTTAAACTATGAGTCATTTGTAAGTCGGATGTTTGCAACTCAAGAACTGCCTGTACTTAGTTGCAAGACCAGCAGCCATGGAGGCTGGCAAATCACAACATTGCTAAGGCTGCATGTGATGAGGCCCCGATTCTGCCCTTTTTCAATGGGGAATTCTGTAGGGGAACCATTACTGCATCTAAAATCCTACTACAATACAAGTAGTCTTGGTGAAAGGTGTGTAGATGCATGGGAAGCCTTTATTTATCCAGTTTCGTCTCCTCTGGCTTCACTGGAAAAGCAAATAATAAGGCCTGCCTCGGGCGTCTATAACATCTTGTGGACTCAATAGGAATAACTTTGGATCTAACATGAGGGGAGTACTTTTTGCTTAAGTTGATGAGAGAATCTCTGAAGCTTTCTACAAGCTCCAACTGAACTTAAGGTTGAAGTATTTAACCCCTTTTCAGTTGAGCTTCTCTCTCCCTCAGGGGAACTTTCCTAGAATATTAATCATTCACCCATAGGAGGACAGGTTTTCACTGGATGGAAGTTCCCTCTCGCTGTTTAATTAATTTGACTTTCTTAAATTTTCCTATAAGTGGAAATTGTTTTCTGGAGATATGCCTGTTTTCTCCAAGACCAGTACTGATAAATTTTTCTTGGTGCATGGTTTTCTATATTTCTGCCTTAAAAACTTTGTGGTGGGATTGTTGACAGGAGGACGTTGTAAGTTTAATTATGACAAAATGTTTACATTTCAATGTGCAAAGCTTAGTTTATGTGGTGCCATCAGGAAATGTATAAAGCAATAAAGTATTTTGTTTTTTTTAAAAAATAATATTCTTTCAAGACCATAGCCAACAATGCAATCTCATCAGTTGTTAAGAATACCATTTTAAGAATATGAATGACATTGGAAACACAAGCGTGATCAACTGTGGGATGAATTACGACCTAAGCCTTGAGGATATTAAAATACTGCAATATTTTGAAAGTAGGTTGCAAAATATCAAGACTTTTTAGAGTGACTGTGTATTGACATGGAGATGGATAAAAAAAGAAATCGCCTGCAGAGCAGCAATTTCTGTTAGAGTTCAGAAAAGTTACCTTTTCACACTAGAGCTCCTAGAATCTCCAGCCGACACAGCCTGTGGCTATGTTGCCTTGGGGATTTGGATAGTTGTAGTCAAAAATAACTTTCCCAATCTTTGGCTTCTGTTGTGATAGGACTGCTTGCCTTTCATTTCCTTATGCTACAGGTGGCACCAGTGTGTAAGCTCTCTTGAAAATTGTTTAAGGCTAGGCAAATTCATATTCATATAAGTCATTTTCCTCAGCGCGTTTTAAACCACTATGTGATTTATGACTTTATTGATTTTCATTTTTGTACTTGAGCAGATTTGTACTTTCAGATTCAAAATCCCTTTTACTTTCCAGCTCGCTCCTTTTTCTTTTCATTTTTTGCTTCTTTGCTTGTGATTCCAGGTGCCTTTCCACCCAGTGGGCTAAAGCAGTTGAACTGATTAGATAATTATCTCTGAAAAAACTCTGTCCAATTAAGTCAGATCATTTTTGCTCTCTCATCATGATTTCATTATGTGATTGTGTTCATTCTTACCAAAACATTCATCAAGCAGTTTCAAAGAAGTGCTTTCCCCCAACTGTTCACTGCCTACTACTTTTCTTTTCTTTTTTTACTCACTCTAATCCACTACCTCTAAGGTAGATTGGGTTACTTGCTTAGTCTTGGATTTCTTATTTCTTCTCTGTTCAGTGAAAACATGTTTAAAATATCGATACAAACTAAGCTTGGTTGATCAAAAAAAAGATGCAAAACTCATTTCAGAGGTAGGGGGCACTGGTGGTTCGATTCTAAAGTCACTTCTGATTGTTAAAAAAATTCAAAACTTTCTGAAACTTTCGAATTGCTTCGTTAATGGCAGACATGCATGCACAGTAGGAAAAAACCAGCACTGGCACTGGGGAAACTTCAGGGGATTATCCCTCCCTCATTTTTTAAGCAATCTTGATGAAACTTGCTACAATGGTAGAATACATGAACCATTGTTAGCTCACCAAATTTCATAGCCTTTGACTTATCCATGGATTTTTGGTGAATTTTCCAAGTTTTTATAAAAAAATTAATAATAAAACAATCTGTTCCTGGTTTGAAAGTGTTCTTTCCTGTTTCATTGGGCAGTCTTTACTTTGAAAGTAGTTGTTCTACTCCAGAAACTTTCTTTGGATGGCACAAACTGTGTTAGATTGGTGGAGAGTAGAAATCATAGTACACTCCATCAAGGGACATCTAAACTGACCCCTTTCTTCTAGTTTAGATGGGCAGAAAGGCACTATCCAAACTCTCCTGACATCCATTTGTTTCCTCTACTGAGTTGCAGGGAACCCTCAAGATACATCCATTCATTTATTCCTATTTGCAGATGCAATCAATCATTTTATTTTATCATTACTTACTGACGTAAAGGGCTGGCTGGCTGTGGCTGGCTACCTCATTGCCAAAATGAAGATTGGTTTTTAAACAGTTTATGTTCTCTTGGCTTTGCAAAGGTTGCTTATTGCTTTGCTGACTTCTTTAGACCTCTTTGTAGGTTCAGCAGCAGTAGCAGAAACTAGTATAGAGCAGTCAGTAGGAGAGAGGAGTCCAGTGTGCACAAAAGTTGCACAGATCGTCTCTAGAGCCATGAAATGAGTCATACAAAAAGGCTACTATGAACGAGAAATTAAACTTCAGCTCATAGTTGAGTTGTTTCTCTATTGCCTTTAGGAGAGCTTGTCCCCAAAATTGTACATTTTCTTTGATGCTTAAACAAATACAAAGGACCAAAAGAAACCAGAAGTGCCTGTAGAGTTTTCATGCAACTATGTGATAGCTGCATCTTTCCAAAGATAAGGACGAATGCCCTAAGGATTATTAAAATACATCTGAACTTTGCTTGTGTTTGTTTTTTGAAGATAGTGATTCAGTTCCATAAGCAGGTTAGCTTCTTAGAGCATATTATTAATTAAAAATCTGTATTTTCGAACAAAATAGTGAATACAGTTATTAAGGGTACATAAGCATTTCTCACCTTTTCAGGTCCTTGGGAGGCACTCAGTTATTTTTTTAATTAAAAGTTAATTATTTCACATTTTTATTAAAGACTGCCACAAAGAGTATTCCTTAAAGGGGGGGGGGGGTTGCACTAATGACCAAACAATTGTATTAGCCACAAAGACTATCTTTGTTCTATTAAAATGACTTTATCTTTTCTATTTTTTAAACATATATGGGAGAAATCTATGAAGCCGTTTCATGAGTTATTAAAATGAAGATTTATAAGAGGAAAATGGCCAAGTTATTGTTTAAATAATCAGCTTTTCCAATTTGTTGACCTCCAAATGTGTTGGAATCAATCTCTTTATTCTCTACCAACATGGACATTGGCTAGTTGGTGTGGCAAGGCACCAATGTGACACTTTCCCACTTTTGTGGGAGTAAACCCCATTCTTTCCTGTGGTTGTGTACCATAAGGACATTTAGATCAATGCACACCATCATAACAGATATCACATTTTATTTGCCCTTGGTCAGATTGAGGCCTCCAGGGAATTGTGGTTCTTCTCCTAAATAATCACAATAGCCAAAGGACTCTAAGAGAGAATCCTGCACAATCACTCTGTCATCTTCGTCAAGCAGCCAGTCATCATGTGACAGCAGCTTGATTCTTCATCACTGTACATTTCCACCTTGATAGAATTTACACCAAGGGAGTGACTTTGGGGGAAGTGTTGGCTGTTTGGTGTCCTCACTCTTAGCCCCACAATGGTGGTGGTGAACTCCTTTTCAAAATAGGAATCTCCACTGCCTTGCTGATGATACGATACCCTGGAGTGTTATCACAGCCAACTTCTCGGAAACAGCATTGGCATACAGACTGTGAGTGTGTGTGGCTGCATCTCAGCAGTAGAGTGAACTCCGCCACTCACCAGGAAGAAGAGATTACAGATATGTAAGTGTGTTGATTGCAGTCCTCTATATCCATCTTTAAGATATCCAGATTTTGGTCCCTCCAGTCATCTGGTGACTGTGTTTTGTCCCCTCTGAGCCTCCGTATGATGGTTCTCACCTGAGCTGAGGGGTTCCTGGTCATGTTGGGAAGAGCCCCCTGTCCAGCCCAGCCACTGGAGGGGAGCTCAATGGCTCTGAAGCAGCAGCACTTCTGGGTGGCTCCATCCATAGCACCTTCCAATTCTTTTCAATAGAATCTATTTCTGAGTGGAGCTAATTTTGGGAGGGGAGATACTGCAAAAATGCCTCACCTCAATTCAGAAGTGCACGCTAGTTTTGATGCATTTTTAAAATATGTTAAACATATTTACAATTTCAATTTATATTTAACAAGGAGCACTCCAAATTATTCAAAAAGTGATTTGTCTCTCCCTTTCCCCCCAAAAAAGGTGGTTTTTGGGAGTGAAAGGTTGAGGACTGGAAAAGCGACATTGGGGGCTACATAGGTAACTGGTTTATTAACATGGCTGTGTATATCTGCCAAGAAGTATTTATATAATGCCCAGAGGGGGATTTATCTTATACCAAGAGGAATCGTAAATTAGTTTTAATTGGAGAATATGCAGTTGTTGTTCTGTATCTTCAAGTCTCTTCCATGGTCTAGCAGTGGTTCTCAACCTGAGGTCCCCAGATGTTTTTGGCCTCCAACTCCCAGAAATCCTAACAGCTGGTAAACTGGCTGGGATTTCTGGGAGTTGTAGGCCAAAAACATCTGGGGACCCCAGGTTGAGAACCAAGGTGAACGTTTCATGATTTTTTAAAAAAATTTTTAATAAGAGTTGTTAGAGGGGACATGCCATTGTTTTCTTCTGAAGATGACAGATTGTGATCTCTCTAGGGTCACCCAGTGGGTTTTCATGGTTGGGTAGGAATTTGAACCAGAATCTCCTAGAACCCTAGTCCAACACTCTATTGGCTATGGTTGTGTAGAGTTAATTAACTCTGTGATGGTCCACACTATTTTTTTTCTTTCTGCTGCACCTGCATTTATGCTCAGCATCTCTTGATACTGAAGGTAAAAAAGAACACAGATGTCACAATTCTCCCAGTATATAGAGAACTCTCCTGTCAGTTTGGATCTATGAGAGATGCAAGTAATTGTATGAATGATATTGTTGTTTTTGTCCCAGGTGCAAGCCTTTTCCTGATATTTCCAGTTTCCATTCTGTTTTGCTAAAATAGCAATTATTTTCTCAGCCAAAAGAGTAGTACTCTGTGTCCCATCTATGAGGGTAAAATTGCATGGAAATAGAAGAAGACCTCAACCTTGAGGGCCAGCATGGTGTGATAGTTTTTGTATTGGACTAAGACACTAGGAAATCAAAATGTGAGTCTCTCCACTTTGATTTGGTTGGCTCTTCTTTGAATGTTACCAGCACCATCTGCTGCCATTTTTTTATGATCACATTGTTACATTGCCTCCAGCATTGCGAGCATTCCCCAAACTCCATCTCTCACTTGGTTTAAATAACATTTTGTTTCATGAAAAGATTTGGAGATTTCAAAAACACTGACATTTTTGTATTGTCGAAGGCTTTCATGGCCAGAATCACTAAGTTGTTGTAGGTTTTTCAGGTTGTATGGCCATGTTCTAGAAGCATTCTCTCCTGACGTTTTGCCTGTATCTGTGGCAAGCATTCTCAGAGATTGTGAGGTTCCTTGCCACCTTTGGGAATGGTTGCCACAGATGCAAGTGAAAAGTTGGGAGAGAATGCTTCTAGAACATGGCCACACAACCTGAAAAACCTACAACAACCCACTGATATTTTTGTGATATGGCATATTGATGGAATAAAGTGATTGTCCCTCTAGAGATTCTGCCCCCCACCCATAGACACCATTATGATTATTGTTTTCATATATGAGTAGTCATCCATGTGTGGACCATTAAAAATAACACCAGAACCTTGCATTTTATGCTTAAGAGATGTCCCTAAATACAGAAGGTAATATCTGGTGTTCCCTTTTTGCAGTATTTCTTGAGCTTTGTTCTCAGCCTTGATTGTAAGGCATAAAATCGAATGTTAATTTGCTTCTAACAATTGGAATATGTACCAATTTTAAAAGATAGCCTAGAGTGCTGCTCATATTATCATGATCTTTCCTCCCTAGGTATTCACTAGCTGTTGCCAGTCCTTGGAAAACATAGCGCTATTGTTATGCATGCTGCACTGTCTTTTGTATTAGTGGGTCATTTTTCATAATATCTCGAAATAAAATGCATTTGGAGCTCTTGGGAAATGATTGCCTAAAACGTATATATTTTCATTCTTATTTCCAAGTTATAATCAGAATTACTTGAATGACTTTTGTGAAATAGGTCCTATTTTAATATATTGCTTGAAAATGACTTTGGAAAGATCCATTTTTAAAAGTTTTATGGTATTTTTGATTACCGCATCAGATGCTGTTGAGTTAAATTAGGACTCTGCTAAATTAATAAGAGCAGCTTTTCTTGTGAGAGCTGATTGGAATGGGTTTCTTATTTTGCTTTGCCACATTCATTACACTGAGCTTTCTCTGCAGTACTCTCTTTTTTCTCTTGTACACACACACACACACACTCTGCTCTTTTCTTGTTGACTTCACTTAAAATTGAACAACGTATCTTAGTTTTATTAGATTCATTCTTCCCTAGTCCCCTTTTGGGGATCCCTCACAGGGACATATGTGGAGGCAGAATTGATTGTGCCACTGAAACATTTTGCCCGGGTTATCGACCTCTTGTTCTCACAAATAGGATTATCTAGACAAGCAGGAGTGTTTCTACAGGCAAAGCCATGCTACAAGTAGATGTATTAGCACTGCAGTCCTATACACAGATTAAGTAGGAATAAATCCCACTGAATATGATAGAATTTATTTCCAAGTAACAGCTGCTAAAATGGACTTGGGGGTTGTCAACTAAGTTTGTGGGTTGTCTCCCAATGCCCTTCCCCTCGAGACATTCCTTTGGCATGTTTCTCTTCATCTTTCCATCATTCCAGGGGCCTCACCATGATTCTCCTGTCTTCCACCCACCATAGTTATTTAATCACATATTGTATTAACTTCTGTATCTAACACATTAGTAGAAATTGTGTTAATTTTCCGAATTCCATCACCCTGCCTTGTAATCTGAATACAAGTTTTTCAAGTTTTGGGGTCATTTCTGGAAGGGACCCCAAAAAGCAATAGTCTTGATCTGTCACAAGCCATGGATAGAAAGACCATACTGGTGAAGGACAAAGAGCCAGTGGAAAGGAGAATAACAGAAAGATGGAGATGAGACAGATGGGGATGAGGCATGAGGTTTTCACTTGATTTCTTTATCTAAGAGAAACAGCCTAAATTATTTATTTATTTATTTACAACATTTATATGCCACTCTTCTCACCCCAAAGGCGACTCAGAGTGGCTTACAAGATATAGATAGATGGATAGACAATATTATATTATTACCTTAGTACAATATCAGTATTAAATATTACTATATTGTACTATACCATTATATTGTAATATTGTTAGTCATATTACATGTAATATAAATATATAATTATTATTATATTGCATTACATTACAATATTATAAATATATGTAATTATATTATATATTATATTATATTTATTATATTATATTATATTATATTATTAGCCTAGCACAAGCGACAAGGTGGAACTGTCTTCTGCCCCCCACTGTCTTCACTCTGGCCCAGAGTGGAAGTTGGTGCTGGGGGGAGGGGTCCCCAGCTGATGACATATGCAGGAGACAAGATGGAACAGTCCCTTGGACTCCTCTCTCTCCACTCTGGCCCAGAGCGACAGTTGGTGCTGAGGAGAGGGGTCCCTAGCTGATGACATGTGCAGGAGACAAGATGGAACTGTCCCCTGCCCCCCCCCCTCTTTCCACTCTGGCCCAGAGCAGAAGTTGGTGCTGGGAAGAGGGGTCCCCAACTGATGACATATGCAGGAGACAAGATGGAAGCATACTTCCTGGATTAATTTGCAGATTGGAATACAGCTGTCCTCTGGGATGCATAGCACTCTGAATCAGGGGACATGTGCTGGTGCTTTAGTTAGTGTATGCACTGGTTTGAGTCAAATGATCTTTGCCCAGACCTTTCAGATATTTACACTCATCCCTTTCTCCCCCTTTTAAGAATTGCTTACCTCTCTCCTATGGATGGAAGTGATATTTCTCTCTTTGGGGAATGGAAAGATTATTTGCAAAAATCCCAGATGAAAGAGGGGTTGCCTAATCCAGATAAAGAGAATGCTAGATAAATGAGAATCTTTTGAATTTGAGACTTATTCTGGGCAAAAAACACAAGAGGTGTATTTTGAGCAGAATATGCCTTTTTCTGTACAGAAATCATATTTTCTACACAGATATAAGTTTTCTACATGTTATTTTTCTGTGCAAAAAAACATTTTGTTTATCTTTTGCCACTGTTGGAACTAAGAACTGTGTCACATATTAATTTTATATTCCACACAGCAGGGTCACAAGCGGCAAATTGCCTTTCCTCTACAAAAGAATACAGGCTCGAACTGTTGGATTATGTAATACAGTAAATACCTCCACCCCTATGCCATTATCCAAAATCATGGATAATATTGAACCCAATTTTTGGGCTGGAAGCATATAATAGAATCACACTGGAGGATCTAGAAAAGTCAGTGACCGCATTTCCGTCTACAAACCCACACAACCTCTTTGATCTTCCGGAGAGGCCCTTCTCTCACTCCCACCCGCATCGCAAGTGCGACTTGTGGGGATGAGGGAAAGGGCCTTTTCTGTAGTGGCCCCCCGGCTCTGGAATTCACTCCCCAGAGGTATTAGGCAAACCCCCATGCTGGCAATCTTTAGGAAGAACCTGAAAACCTGGTTATTCCAATGTGCCTTCAATGACTGAATGTAAGACACTCCCTGACCAAACTTTGCATAAAATGACCTCAGAAACATTTTATTTTATGGTTTGTGCAATTAAATCTTTCCTCATCCCCGGATCCCCCTTCCCGACATTTTTATATTGCCCTATCTCCCAGTGTTTTAAAATTTTTATCTTTGAATCTGGCCCTGCCCAGTGTAATTTCTTTTGTGTTTTAATGTTTTGATTTTATATTGTTGTGCCGTCTATCACATTGGTTTTCCATTTTATGTATTTTTTTGTTATGTTATGCTTTTGTGTAATATTGTGTTTATTGTACTGATGGGTGTGGCCTCATGTAAGCCACCCCGAGTCCCCCTAGGGAAGATGGAGCAGGGTATAAAGTATTATTATTATTATTGTTATTATTATTGTTATTATTATTGTTATTATTATTGTTATTATTATTATTTTCTGATAATATATTTGGAGTGTGGGTAGGTAAAACCATGGATACCAAATCCATAGATAAGGAGTCATGCTTTAATGTGAAAACAGAAACACACTGTCAAAGAAAAACTGTGAAAACTGTTGTCATCAAGTGGGTATCGGATACACTAGTTTGCAGTACAAAAAACTTCAAAAATCTTTAAGATCTTCAGTATTTGTATTAGTGCAACTTTGGCTGAAATTGTGTCCCTAATAACATATTTTGAAACTTCCAAGTTAAAGTGCAATTAAAATGTAAAAGAAGTTTGTCTCAGGATGCTCTTGATAATGCCACTTGGATGATATATTACAACAATCTATTATCACAGCAACTGTTCTCTGATAGTGTATTGTATTAGAACAATAAATCATCACCATAGCCTCTTGTGAAATGACACCTTTGGTAAAGGGTATGTGTGTGCATGAAAAGAAATAATAATCAGATGGTAGATGAGCCAGCATGGTGCAGTTGGATTACAACTTTGGAAACCAAGATTCAATTTCTTGCTTGGTATGGAAACCTCTTGTTGACCTTGGGCAAGTCTCACACTCTCATGCTGTAATAGGTTTGCCTTAGGCTTGCCATAAGTCTGAAATGACTTGAAGACACATAACAAGAAAGATGTTAGATTAAAGAGAAAATGTTATTAAATAGATAGAAGAGTTCAGTGGTTTGAAAACTGTCTTAGGATTCCGCAGAGTCATGCAAATGTGCAAATGGAAACATTTCCTCCAGAGTTTTCAGGCACAGTGCAAATCCTTATATATGCACAGGTTTCCTGGGATCATCTATAAAGGAAAATACTTTACAAAACACAGAGATTCCTTGTCTGTGAAAAATAATGCTGTTTTGTTGTTGTTCATTCATTCAGTCATTTCCAACTCTTTGTGACCTCATGGACCAGCCCGCGCCAGAACTCCCTGTTGGCCATCACCACCCCCAGCTCCTTCAAGGTCAATCCAGTCACTTCAAGGATGCCATCCATCCATCTTGCCCTTGCTTAGCCCCTTTTCCTTTTTCCTTCCATTTTCCCCAGCATAATTGTCTTCTCTAAGCTTTCCTTTCTTCTCATGATGTGGCCAAATACTTCATCTCTGCATCTACTATCCTTCCCTCCAATGAGCAGTCGGGCTTTATTTCCTGAAGTATGGACTAGTTGGATCTTCTGGCAGTCCAAGGCACTCTTAGAACTTTCTTCCAACACCACAGTTCAAAAGCTACATTTTCTTTCACTCAGCCTTTCCTATGGTCCAGCTCTCTTATCCATAGATGACTATGGGGAATTATTTACTTACTTAGGCAATCCCTCGTTGGACGAGTAAGATGGTCTTCCATTATTAATTTCCTTGTGGGTCCGTATGTGGCTGTGGAGCCCTATTCTTGCTCTGCATCTTCTTCCGCAGTGAGGGCATTGGTTTCCAGGTGGAAGGCGGTCCCGGTCGGGGTTGGCTTGACGCGCCTTCCTCCTGGCACATTTTTCTCTTTCACCCTCCACTCGTGCCTCCTCAAATTCTGCAGCACTGCTGGTCACAGCTGTCCTCCAGCTGGAGCGCTCAAGGGCCAGGGCTTCCCAGTTCTCAGTGTCTATGCCAGAGTTTTTAAGGTTGGCTTTGAGCCCGTCTTTAAATCTCTTTTCCTGTCCACCAACGTTCCGTTTTCCGTTCTTAAGTTCGGAGTAGAGCAGCTGCTTTGGGAGACGGTGGTCAGGCATCCGGACAACGTGGCCGGCCCAGCGGAGTTGATGTTGGAGGACCATCGCTTCAATGCTGGTGGTCTTTGCTTCTTCCAGCACACTGACGTTTGTCCGCTTGTCTTCCCAGGAGATTTGCAGGATTTTCCGGAGGCAGCGCTGATGGAAACGTTCCAGGAGCTGCATGTGACGTCTGTAGACAGTCCACGTCTCACAGGCATAGAGCAGGGTTGGGAGGACAATAGCTTTATAGACAAGCACCTTGGTCTCCCTACGGATGTCCTGGTCCTCAAACACTCTCTGCTTCATTCTGGAAAATGCTGCACTTGCAGAGCTCAGGCGGTGTTGTATTTCGGCGTCGATGTTGACTTTGGTGGAGAGGTGGCTGCCAAGGTAGCGGAAATGGTCCACATTTTCTAATGTTACACCATTAAGCTGTATTACTGGCATTGGAGAGGGATTGGCTGGTGACTGCTGGAACAGCACCTTGGTTTTCTCAATGTTCAGTGACAGGCCGAGCTTCTCATATGCTTCTGCGAAGGTGTTTAGAGTGGCTTGTAGATCTTCTTCTGAATGCGCACAGATGACATTGTCATCAGCATACTGGAGTTCTATAACAGCTGTTGTTGTAACCTTGGTTTTGGCTTTCAGTCTGCTGAGGTTGAATAGCTTGCCATCTGTCCGATAGATTATTTCCACTCCGGTGGGAAGCTTCCCATCAACAAGGTGAAGTATCATAGCGATGAAGATGGAGAATAGAGTTGGGGCAATAACACATCCCTGTTTGACACCCGATTCCACTTTAAATGGGTCACTTTGGGAGCCATTGCTGTCCAAGACTGTTGCCATCATGTCATCATGGAGGAGCCGCAGGATGTTCACAAATTTGTTAGGGCACCCAATTTTGTGGAGGATGGTCCAGAGAGCGCTGCGGTTCACTGTGTCGAATGCCTTTGCAAGGTCGATGAATGCCATGTACAGAGGTTGGTTTTGTTCCCTGCATTTTTCTTGGAGCTGTCGTGCAGTGAAGATCTCTCTTATCCATAGATGACTATGGGGAATACCATTGCTTTAACTATGCGGATCTTCGTTGCCAGTGTGATGTCTCTACTTTTCCTTATTTTATCGAGATTGGTCATTGCTCTCCTCCCAAGAAGTAAGCGTCTCCTGATTTCCTGGCTGCAGTCCTTTGATCAAAACCATACTATATAAAAACAACTAAATAAGTAAATAATTTGTAATAAACTAGATAGAATCAAATTATCCAAATTGGATTTGTAAATTCTTACGCCTTGCAGATGTTGAACTGTAGGTCCCAACACACCTCATCACTGGCTATGGCTAATGGGAGTTGTAGCTCAAGAATTTCCACCTCTGCTTTAGTTATTTTCCAAAAAATGAGGGTGACTTATGACCTCATCATATGGACTTTCAACCCCATCCTTGGGACACAGCCAGGATGGAGCCCATCACACGACACAGGCCTACTTCTGGCAGTTCTCCATGCCGGCTCTGTGCTTGCTGCATCTTGTTAGTGTGCTAAGCACCAGTCCTGAGAACACAGGTAACTGCTCATGTTCTCATAGGACAAGCCGCAGACAGTGTGAGAGCTGAGGCCAGATACATAACAATGTGGAATGGCAAGAGGGTGATGTGCATCTCTGCTCGACAATTCACCATGCTGCCCAATGGATTTATCTCACTTCTCCAGGGATGCCTCCACTATCTGCTGATTTAAGGACATCCATGCGACGAGGTCCCAAGACCTGAGAACAGTCCTGAGAACACAAGTAATTGCTCATGTTCTCATAGGACAAGCCACAGACAGTGTGAGAGCTGGGGCCAGATACATAACAATGTGGAATGGCAAGAGTGTGATGTGCAGCACTGCCCAACGATTCACCACGCTGCCCAATGGATTTATCTCACTTCTCCAGGGATGCCTCCACTGTCTGCTGATTTAAGGACATCCATGCGATTTGGTCCCAAGATCTTAATACAATTGCAAGTCCAACTAGACTAGACTTATGAAGCAATGGTATTTATATAAATGTTGATCTTCCATTTAGCAATTGATTCAGAGAATCAGCTAACTCTAATTGAGATTCCCAATTGGGTTTAGACTTAGATAACAAAATACATGTTATATTATGTGTGTAAAATGTATGAAGCTGACAGGTGGGCGGGGGGGGGGGGGGAGGATATAATACAAATTATCAGAATTCAGCAATCACACAGGGAGGCTTGAGACCCAACTATGTTATCTATTTTTCCTTCTCAGTTGTATTATTAGTTGCCTATTGTTTCAAGTATCCATTGTGAAATAGGTGATATTTAGAGAAAAAAAATAGAGGCACAAACATTTCAGTTTAATGTATTGTTGAAGGCTTTCAGGGCCAGAATCACTGGGTTGCTGTAAGTTTTTTGGGCTGTGTGGCCATGTTCCAGAAGCATTCTCTCTTGACGTTTTGCCTGCATCTGTGGCAGGCATCCTCAAAGGTTGTGAGGTCTGTTGGAAACTAGGCAAGTGAGGTTTATATATCCTGTATCTGGGGAATGTCCAGGGTGGGAGAAAGAACTCTTTATCTGTTGGAGGTAGGTGTGAATATTTCAATTGACCACCTTGATTTGCATTCAATGGCCTAGCAGTTTTCAAGATTTGGTTTATTACTACCTAAGAGAATCCTTTGTTGAGAGGTGATTAGCTGTCCTCGATTGTTTCTTGTCTGGAGTTCCCCTGTTTTAGAATCTTGTTCTTTATTTACTTCTATGATTTTAGAGGTTTTTTTAAAATACTGGTAGCTGGATTTGGTTCATTTTCATGGTTTCTTCCTTTCAGGGACAGCTAATCACCTCTCAACAAAGGATTCCACCAGGCAGTAAGAAGCCAAACCTTGGAAACTGCTAGGCCATTAAACAATTCAATAACTTCCAGAAAATTTGAGAGTTCCCAATTCTGGTCTAAATTGTTGTTATATTTACTTTAACAAACACTTTTCAGGTGGAAATATTTTCTTTCAATATTTTCTTTCAATTTTTTTTTATTTTTAGCGGTTTACATGTTCCCAATAATTGTGCTAGCAGGCTTTGTTAAGGGATGTTTTAACCGATTTGGACAAACAACCTTTTTCTTGATTTACTGTATAATAACACAGCTAGTACCAGAAGGAAAACATCACTCATATAAAAGAAATTAAAGGAACACTTTATTAACTTTTCCAGAGCCATTAGAATAATTTCCATTTTACAACATCCCCCTGTTCACATCCTTGATTATACATGTACGGCAAAAACTTTTCATTTGAAACAATATGGTGGGTTGTTATTTGCCCTGAAAGAAGAAAGCATGAAATCTTGAAACTCATTATCACATCTCATTTCCAACCTGTGCAATTGCAGTTCTCCAGAGGTATAATAACAATGCTTTAATCCTTAGTGGCACTATCCTTGTTCAGGCTTGCACTGATTCAATTATCACCAAGTCTGAATGAGGCTCTGTTCCTTCCATTTGTGTGGGGGGTGCTACTTGTTGATGAGCTTGGAGAGGTTTAGCATATTTCCATTGAACAAGCAGAAAGTGGTGTGTTTTCATAATGTTCACATTCAAATAGTTTAACTTACAATATAAATCCCAGTGATGAGTCCTTAGGTGATACTTAATACTGTATAATTCTGCTTAAATTTTGTCTCAGCCCTGCCAGAAATATCGCTGATGTGTCATCTTGGCTGCCTGCTTAGTATTCCAAAAGTACTGCTACTCTTCCCTTTAATAAACCATAGTGAAATCTTACACAGTGGACCCTTGGTATCTGCTGGAGTTTGGTTCCAGGATTCTTGATGGTACCAAAATCATTGGATGCTCAATTCCCATTATACACAATGGTATAGAGCAAAATGGTACCCCTTATATAAAATGACAAAATCAAGGCTTGCTTTCTTGAAGTTGAATCTATGGTTGCAAATCTGTGGAGGAAAGCCAACTGCTATTTTTTGAGTGCATGTGTGTGTGTGTGAACCAATATATCCACCTCTCTAGAGATGGATGAGAATTTATTTTCATTTTTAAAATAAGCATTTACCAAAAATATCTTAATCTGCTCATATCTGGAAAAGAAAGAATGTGAATTCTTGGTTTGTTTGTTTTTTTTAAATCAGATGTGGAAAAACTGAAACAAAGGATTCATCCATCCCAGGACTTGCATTACTTACCTCCTAAAGTCATGGCTTGAGTCCTTGTGTACTTAGCTGTGCTACTGCTAAATTGGAGTTGCTGCTATTTTTTTTAAAGCTCTTCATCATTACCATCTACATGGTTGGCAACGACAATATGCTCATCTATGTGCTGTAAATTTGGAGAACTCAAGTAAGTAAAAATGAGTAAACTGCTCCATTTTTAAGAGAGAGGAAACATGAGATTTACAATATGACAGGGTTTCTCATCCCTATCATCTCTCTTCCTTCTTAACTATCTATATATTATGAGGGAGGTGGTGAGATAGAAAATGACCATAAAGTTGTGGTATAACCGGGATTGTGGTGCAGCTGGCTGAGTGTCAGCTGCAGTAAGATCACTCTGACCAAAAGGTCATGAGTTCGAAGCCAGCCCAGGTTGGAGTGGGTTTCCAACCAATTGTGTAGCCTGTTGTCGACCTTTGCAACCTGAAAGACAGTTGCATCTGTCAAATAGGAAAATAAGGTACCACCTTAAAGTGTGGGGAGGCTAAATTAACTGATTTATGAGACCATAAAGAAGACTCCAGCAAAGCATTCCAGCGGGGAAGCATGCGGGGAATGCGGAAGTACTTCATCAGCACTGCAGATGGATGATGAAAGCGACAGCTCCCCTGGAGGCCAGAAAAAGTTAAATAGCCTCTGTGTATGTCTGTATATGTTTGTATGTCAAAATTGGCATTGAATGTTTGCCATATATGTGTACACTGTAATCCATCCTGAGTCCCCTGCGAGGTGAGAAGGGCAGAATATAAAAGCTGTAAATAAATAAAATAAATAAATAAATAAATAAATAAATAATAATAATAATAATAAAGTTTATTTCTATCCCATCCCCTCTCCTCAGGGGATTTAGGGCAACTTATAATATAAATAACACAATAAAGTGCAGTACAGTAAAATGTGAGGATTATCCAGAAAGTAAGGTTACAAGGCATGTAGTACTCTCAGGGAATTTTTGCCAGGGAAGTTGGTATCACTGCCATGTAGCATGAAGCCATTGGAAGTGAACAAGCAGTGCCAGTTGTCAGTAGCTCATCGACTGGTATTGTGGTGGTCTGAGATGAGCGTCCTCATTCCATTTCCCTCCAAGTGCAAAGTTTGCGCTGTAATACGCTACTAAATGCTAAGGGCATGAACACTGCTGCAATTCATCGAAAAATCATTTCAGTTTATGGAGAGGATGTAATGTCAAGACAGCATGTGATAAAATGGATATGGAATATATTGTGAGACCATGAAGAAACTTTGCAGAGCCATCCAAAACAAATGCCATGGGATGCTGACAGTAGGAGTCTGTCTCCTTCATGACAATGTGCTCATGCAACACAAAAGTTGTTGACTTCATTTGGTTGGGATGTTTTAAGCCACCCTTCTCACAGCCCCAATCTCGCACCCAGAGACTATCATCTGTTCACTAAACTGAAGGAACACCTGGGTGAAAAACACTTTTACGACTAGGTAAAAATTGAAGTAACTAACTGGCTGAAAAAGATGGAGGGAAAATTCTATGACACCGGCATCCAAAACTCATCCCACGGATGACAAAATGTATTGAACTGAATGGTGATTATGTAGCAAAATAATGTAATACCTATGCTACAATCCATGTAACTTTTATCAAAATATAGTCATTCTTTGTATTTTTAAAAAATCTTGTAACCTTACTTTCCAGATAAGCCTCATACATAAGATCAAATAGACTATTAACAGCACATGCAATTGATGTAACACATAAAAATGCAGCATAACCAAATGACAAAATCAACAATAAGCATTAGATCAAAACAGTCATTCCTATGAGCTAAAATAGGAATGGCTATTTTAGCTCATAGCAAGAGATATCACATGAAAAAACATTAACATTTTTGATAAATTTATCATAATTCCTATAGCAATTGTAATATCAGCTTTGTTATGCAACTAAAGACATCATACAGAAACGGGACAGATCTTGGGTACATGCAAATATGAACTAAATGTTGAGGGGGGAAAACAAAAGAATAATTAAATAGCAAAGTAAATTTTGGGTTGTTGTAGGTTTTTCCAGGCTATATGGCCATGTTCTGGAGGCAATTTTTCTCCTGACGTTTCGCCTGCATCTATGGCAAGCATCCTCAGAGGTAGTGAGGTCTGTTGGAAGTAGGAAAAATGGGTTTATATATCTGTGGAATGACCAGGGTGATTTTGCCTTGTGGACTTTTGTTGAGGAATGTTGCTAGTTTCAGTTCATTGATTCACAGATGGCATTTTTGCTTTAAAAATGTAGTTTTTACATTTATAGTTTTACTGTGGGGAAGTAATGTAATCTTTCAATGGGATTCTGCACATAAAATATCAGATTTGTTCACTGTCCTTCTAATGGCAGTTTGAAAATGTAGTTTCTACATTTATAGTTTTACTGTGGGGAAGTAATGTAATCTTTCAATGGGATTCTGCACATAAAATATCAGATTTGTTCACTGTCCTTCTGCTGTAATAGGCTCTTGACCTAATAGACTTATTGAGTTTTTAAGGTATTGTCAAAAGTTTCATTTCTGACTGCTATACAGAACAACACAGCTATTCTTTTGAATTGTTATAAAATTTGGCCTTTCAAGAAATGGGTTTCTTGTAAATATCCTCTGGCTATAAGATGCCAAGGCTTCTAGTTTGTCAGTCACTTTAGCTTTATTTCTTTGAGGCATGGGGAATTACTGCAAGCTATGGCAAAGCCTTGCTATAAAATGAAATGCATCTCATATTCTCATTGTAAGAGCCGTCGCAAACTCTGTTCCTGCGAGAGAAAACCTTGCTAGCATGTCCCTGACGTCACGAGACTCCGCCTCTCTCCCCGCCCCTTTCTCTGCCCCTTTCTCCATGCGAGCGTGGTTTTTCCTTTGCTAGGGCAGCATTGCCCGCATTTTCTCTCAGTTGGCAGAATTCAACTGAGAGAAAATGCGGGCAATGCTGCCCTAGCAAAGGAAAAACCACGCTCGCAAAGAGAAAGGGGTGGAGAAAGGGGCGGGGAGAGAGGCGCAGGCTCATGACGTCAGGGACTTGCTAGCAAGGGTTTCTCCAGCAGCAACCTAGTTTGCGACGGGCCTAAGGACTCAGTAACTAGAAGAGTTGCTAGCAGAAGCAGCAACCACTGGAAAATTGTAGAGGTCAGGCAAACCTTTTCCATCATGTTGGAAACATTCAGCATATTCTATTTTGACCATGGCTGAGGACCACAAAGATGATATCTTGAACTGCCTAAAACAGTAATTGAAGGTGCTCTTTAATTTTAGTTTCTTGCTCAAAAAGAAAACTCGAGAGGAATTTTAAGCGGAGAAGTCTATAGTTTTGGACAATATGGACAATAAATACTTTTCACGCAGCTATAGTTTGCAACCTGACTTTAAGTATGAAGCAAATTGTGGGATGGGAAATAGCCTAAGAAATTTTGGAGGATCTGAAATGTTTCAATAAACTTTCAAAATTTTATAAGGAAAACTACAATTTTTGTTGAAAACCAAATCTTACTCCTATCTTGTAAAAAGTCTATTTTTTATTCCTACAATAATGTAAATCTTGTGCCTCAAAACAAAAGATAGTCTTGGGACTTTTCTACACTGACCCTAGTGTAGAAAATTGCTCCCGGGTGTTCAGGCAATGTCAAAGGAATGCTCCAGGAGTTTGACAAAACTCTGGAGTAGCTTCACACTTCAGGGTTAGTTTGGGACCCACCTACCTTCGTGACCACATCTCTGTATACGAACCCATACAATCTCTTCGATCTTCTGGAGAGACCCTGCTCAAGCTCCAACTGTATCGCAAGCGTGATTGGTGATGACAAGAGAGAGGGCCTTTTCGATGGTGGTCCCTCGACCCTGGAACTCACTCCCTAAGGACATCAGGCATGCCCCAACCTTGACAATCTTTAAGAGGAGCTTGAAGACGTGGTTGTTCCAGTGTGCCTTCCCAGAATAATGATCCCATAGCACTTGTTCTCCAAAGCACTTTATATTGTTTTTAGGTCTGTTTGTATGTTTCCACAAACCACCCTATCACTTATTTCACCCATGTCCAGCATTATTTTTATTTTTATTACATTTGGCCTACCCATAGTTTTTTAAAGTGTGTTATCTTATTTGAAATGCTTATGTTATTGTTTCATTGTTTTGTTGTTTTTAATTGCTTGTATTGTTGTATTTGGGCTCGGCCTCATGTAAGCCACACTGAGTCCCTTGGGGAGATGGTAGCCGGGTATAAATAAAGTATTATTATTGTTGTTGTTGTTATTGTTATTGTGTAAACAGCTGGGCCAAGCTGTAATTTGAATTGGTCCACTGTCTCCAAGGTGGGCACCAAGCCCTTCTATGTGTCTGATACCCCATTTCCTGCTTGCAAGATCAAGAGAATCACAATACTGAAATTGGATTACATTTCTAAATTTGATTTCCTTGAACTGGAGTGGGGTTTGGGGCCAAATTTTGACCCTGTGATTCTTTGGATTTTTCCAAAATGCCATCCCCCACAACTAGACTGCTTGTTTTTGGTAAAAAAAAAAGATAAATATTTTTACCAAAATATGGTGGTGTGGGTAAATTTCTTCTCCAGGAAACATTTCGTTTTTAGAGTCTAGAGGACTAAGAGCCTCAAAATTAGCTTTGATGACCACATGGTGAACCTATCATGACTGAAAGGGGAATCAAACTCTGTTTTCGTAGTCCAGCACTCATACCACTTGACTTAAATGGTTGCACATATTGTTGCCAGTGCTGTGCTAAAAAAATAAAAACCTACACAACTTAAGTGACAAAACACAGGAACCCAGGGATTCATTTTGTTTTCATAACAACAAAAATGAGTAAATGTCACTTAATTTTTGGCTACATTGTTTTTGCTGTCTTTAAGTCATTTCTAGCCTATAGTGATCCTAAGGTGAACCTATCATAGAATTTTCTCTGCAAGATTTGATTAGATAACTGGACCTTATTGATAATGGTGTTGAATTATCGCTCAGTTGAATCTATTCTGAAAAGAAAGTTGGATCTTTATCGTGCTGCCATTTTTCTGTTGCATTTATAACATCTTGGATTTTAGCCACAATAGAAGTTGCATTGACAAGCAATTCTACTGCTCTGTACACATGATATTCAGATTTATAGCACAATCCATCCTAAGGGCTTGAGAGATCATGAATTTCATTGAAACTGGCACTTAGCATTATCCACAATGCAATTGGATGGCACTGAGAAGTACTTATTTGTAAATGTATGGAAATGAGTGATAGAGAAGCCGACTAGTTCAGCATCTCCTTACCAGCTCGGGGTTTTCTTCATTTGTGTTCAACCTAAGGCATACACATATGCATATTCAGCGTCTACATAAAAATGCATCTTATTAAGTCTGTCCCTCAAGGATTTTGTCAGTGCTCTTAATAGTTATGTATAAAATGGTGAGGATAATAAATAACTGGCATTGGAGTAGCTATCTAATTGCATATTAATAAATTAATTATGGAGGAATCCCTTAGGTAAAAGGTAGTCCCCTGACATTAAGTCCAGTCATGCCTGACTCTGGGGTGTGGTGCTCATCTCCATTTCTAAGCCGAAGAGCCAGCGTTGTCCATAGACCCCTCCAAGGTCATGTGGCTGGCATAACTGCATGGAGCGCCATTACCTTCCCGCCGGAGCAGGAATCCCTTAGCCAGTGTCTATTGTTTCTTAAGTTTGGGTGCATGCAAACAACTTTCTGTAATAAAAAAGATAAATGCTTTAAAAAGTAGTCCTTATTAGTAGAGTGCAACAAGTCCCTTAACAGCTGGAAATGGCATTTCTTTACCTAGCAATTGAGCAGCCTAACGCAAAAACCATCTCTTCCTCCAGAACTGCACTATCTCAACCAAATTTTAATAATGTATTCACACTACCATGACCTACCTTTCCACCAGTTCACATTGCAGTAGCAGCAATAGCTGATATAGTGGAAGAGACAACGTTTTGATATTGCAAATGTTTAATCAATATTTTTGTCATTAAGGTAATGTAATCCACTGAAACTGACATCAAAATCTGACTTCCCGAGTCAAACTCAATAAGAAAAACTTAAGTTTAAATACAATTTATGATGTTTCCTGGTATATAACAAGTATGATAATTTGTGCCTGCTTTAAAAGTTTATACTTTTCCCCTAAACTGTATCAAGTATGTTTGAATCGCTAGGTACTAGATTAAAGGTATTTTATGTCGTTTCTAAAAATGGAATAATATGTGTGAGTCATGGATCTTGATTTTTAAATATTACAATTTAAAGTGAAATATATTTGTATGTGAGATCTTTCAAAATGCTGTTTCTCTGGTTCTAATCAACATTTTTTAATGGAAACAGAAAGAAATTTCTGCCAATATTGTCTTTTGTGGCCAACAAGAACTGACTTTAAGAGGGTGCAGTGATTCAGGACCTATTAACTTTGCACAATAATGGTAATTTCAGGACCTCATTGAGATCTTGTGCCAGATCAGGAGATACTGACCTGAAAAGTTATCTCGAAACTGCAACTATGAATGCCCAGTATTCTAGTCTAATATACTGAACTAATAGACATTTGTGGTGACAAGATAGTCCAAAAATTGTTAAAAGATGCAATGCATCACAGTGTTTCTCATAACAGTTATCACTCTTGGTAAGGTACACTGATGTTGAAGCTGCAGGAATAAAATAATACTTTATTGGATTTATGAAGATAAGTGATATGACAGGTGGAGGACTTGAAGGCATTATTTTGAAAACACTGGAAAAATTGGGGTGAACTTACAATACCTGTGTGGACACGATAAATAAATACCTGTGTGGACAGGGTTATGATGGAGCTGCTAATATGAATAATCATATTAGTGGTGCATAGGCAATTATATCGCAGAATGGTGGTCTACATCCACTACAGTGTTCACTCACTAAATCTAGCCTTACCAAAGACTTGCAGCATCCCGCCTGTCAGAAACTGTCATGGAACAATATCATCTGTGTGCAATTTCTTCAGAGCATCATCCATCAGACTGGAACTGTTGAAGAAAAAGAGAAAAGACTTTCCCTGAATTAAGAGCAAGCAACTGTTGCCAATTTGTGAAACCCATTGGGTTGAGCAACATTGTGCAGCTTTATGTTTTGTTGAGCTGTACAGTGCGGTGGTGAGAACACTTAAAGAACTAAAAGAGAGTCCTTTATACAACAGTGAGACTTCTTCCCATGCTGGGCACCTTCTTTTAGCTGTTCTGAATGCTGAATCTGTAGTAACCATATACATCTTAAGAACGCATCTGTCATCACCCCTTCAGCTTAGCAAAACATTATTATAAAGAGTAGATATGGGCATTTTCTGTAGTCTGCAACAGACTCTTAGAAAAATCCAGGGAGATGCACACAGAATCTGTGAAAGAATTTCATGGGATCTTGAAATTCCATGGGATCTAGAATGTAAATTATTTTGTATTATGGGCCTACACTTCCTGATTCACTAAAATATATATGTTGCTTCTACCCTCCCTCCCCGTATTTTTATGGCCAAGGGCCTGCTTTGTCATATTCGAATGGTCTTTATATAAGCCAGAAGACTTGAAAGAAAGACATGTAGCCTCCCATGTTCATAGTATTTTTATGAAACTCAAGTTTTCAAAGTTTCACTCATGTGCATCACTACCAACAAAAATGATTACTGATGACTAGGCCTATTTCTACTTTTAGGCACACCTGTTTGACATTAGGCCTGTTTGTTTAGAATGTATTTTACACTACTAGTTTGCCAAGTGATTAACTTTTTTCAAAATTGGAAGGATCCCACAAATGGGCACCATTCTGTGTGTGACTTGGCTATCCTATTCTGCTGTGTTGTGTGTGTGTGTGTGTGTGTTTGCTTCCCCATTCTCCCACTGTTGACCATTTTAATTTGACATTGTGGCAAGTGGTATGATGGAGGCAAATAGAAACTTGGAATGATCTTCAGCTGGAAAATGTAATGATGAAGAATCGGACCCATCTCCTGCCACACTGTGACCTCAATCTGGATCTTTCTCCTACTTTTTTTTAAAATAGCATTCACAGAGCAAGCTGTGATATTTTTGTCAGATGACATGCATGCCATCCTTTCCAGGAATTAATGGGACTTCTAAAATATCCTATAGACACCTGATCCCATCTGATCTTGGAAACTAAGTAGGGTCAACCCGAGTTAATACCTGGATGGGAAACCAACAATGAATACCAGGTGCTGTCGCTATATCTGGCAAAACCACCTCTGAGTATTTCTCACCTAAAAAAATCCTGTGAAATTCTTGAGGTCTTCCTAAATCAACAGGTGATTTGAAGGTACATCCTTGCAAGTGAACCCATGCACATATGCCTAACTAAGTATGCTTAAATACGTGTATCATCTCCAATGTGAAAATGCACATTCAGGGCTGAGATAACCATACATGGTGTGTGGGTGGGGTAGAGAAGTGATTTTGTGAAATATGAAAGATGACTTCATGCCTGTCTTCATCAATCTGACAGCTGTGCAGACCAAAGGCATCACTAGAGCTGGCTCCAAAAATGACAATTTCAATCACATCAAAAGCCATTTTACTCACTTCAAAAATATTCCTTCTGTTTGCTTATTTCTTGTTGAAATACATGAGAATATCTTGGAAAAATCACCACCAACAAAAATGTTTTATTTGATAAGAAGAGCCAAATATTTAAAGAGTGCCTTATGCCATATTTCAGGATAATGGTGGAGGCAAACAATGCATTCTAGTACTTGTTTATCCATAAGCCAGGCCCATGGGGTTCATGGGGATCATAAGGTCATTACGTTTTATCAAGAATTAATAATGGAATTATATTCTGGGTTGTTGTAGGTTTTTTAGGGCTATATGGCCATGTCCTAGAGGCATTCTCTCCTGATGTTTCACCTGCACTATGGCAAGTATCCTCAGAAGTAGTGAGGTTCCTCACTACCTCTGAGGATGCTTGCCATAGATGCAGGCGAAACTAAGGCACTCTTTAAATATTTGGCTCTTCTTATCAAATAAAACATTTTTGGTGATGATTTTTCCAAGTCATTCTCATGTATTTCAACAAGAAATAAGCAAAAAGGAGAGAACATCAGGAGAGAATGCCTCTAGAACATGGCCATATAGCCCGAGAAAACCTACAACAACCCAGTGATTTCGGCCATGAAAGCCTTCGACAATACATGGAATTATATTCTGTTTGTGCACTGATTGAAAGCATTTAATTAAAAATCCATATTTCCATTTTACTCTTGTATATCTGTTTAGGACACATCTACAAGAGCATCTTAGCCTGGGTTGGGTGGGAACCAACCTTGTGGAGTCTTTATGAAACATGGACTCTTCTCACCACCTAACATGGTTTTACCCTGCGTTAAGCAAAGTTGAAGAATGCTCCAAAGCCTCCTCGCACTTTGGTGTAGTGTAAACATTTGAGCCAGTTATGAATGGAAACTGGCCCCACTGTCCGCACAGCCATCCTGCTTTCTCTGAGCTTCATACTACAAGGACAAGGGGATGGCACCTACCTTGGTGGTCCTGCCACCATTGTTTACAACAGCCACTTAGCTCCAAAGAACTGCTGGTCATCTCTGCACACCTTTGTTGATGTTAAATAACCCAGAGAGAGAAAAGGGTTTGTAGCAATATTGAGTTGCTACAGACACCAGCAATGGCATTCAGGGATGGCCAGGATATCTTTGGAGTTCTGTGACCACATAACAATGGTGATAGGGTCACCAAGATAATGGTGGCAGTCCAGTGGGGCTAAACTGGGTTTGGGCCCACTGAACAGCCAGGACTCCATAGTGCTGCAGTGCGATAGAGACATGTAGTGAAGCTGTCTAGGGTGCTAGTGTAGAGTATTGCACTCTGCACCAGCCATGGGATTTCCTGCCAGTCTTCCTGCCCTTAGTTCCAAACAAGGATAATTGAATTCAATGGATCTGACTTTTGGCAAAACAAGCACTGGAATTATTTCCGAGCAAACACACCAAAGGATGAGTGAAATGAATATTTCAGTGGTATGTCTTTCTATGTCTGCATGTGATGTAACAAAATGATTTCAGGTAGAATTACTGCATGAAATTCATAAATGTTTTATTGGACAGCAGTTGCTCTCTAGCTCTGATACATGAACTTGTATAGTTTTGGTTTGTGCTTAAGCTATCCAGATGTCAAAATACTTATTTTCTGTTATATTGTTGCTTTAAGAATTTAAGTTGGAATTATGTTGTTCAAATCTTTATTGAAAGTAACATGTTAAGTTTCAATTCAATTTGTATTTCTTACCACTTTTCACTTTAAACCAGGGAAGCTCAATGTCATAAGTGCAAGAAAAATAACTAGGTGAGTGGCTAACCTGATATTTATGTTTGTCTGAATCAAGGCAGACCCTTCACAATGAAAAAAGGTCTTCTCCATTTCCAGACCAACAGCTGTCTGTTGAAATCATTATTAGATAGGGCTACCATTTGCATGTCTGATCACTTCCAAATTGCTAAAAAGGTTTGGACAGAATTTGATCTACTTCAGAGAAGCCCTGCTTTGAACATCATCTAGTTCTATCTGATATAGTTCTGCCCATTCTAGGATGTGTTTGAATAACTGTATTACATAGGATCCCCTGGTGACGCAATGGGTTAAATCCTTGTGTTGGCAGGACTGCTGACCAAAAGGTTGGCGGTTCGAATCCGGGGAGTGGGGTGAACTCCCCTCTGTCAGCTCCAGCTTCCCATGCAGGGATATGAAAGAAGCCTCTCACAGGATGGTAAATCATCCAGGTGTCCCCAGGTAACGGCCTTGCAGATGGCCAATTCTCTCACACAAGAAGCGACTTGCAGTTTCTCAAGTCACTAATGACACAAAATTAAAACTGTATTACATTATGATTGTAAGTTAACAATTTATAACATTACTCCTTTTGTGACATAACCACAACTTATAGTTACTTCCATAGTTTGGGGAGATGGGGGGGGGGGGGAGAATGATAATTTCTTTAAAACTATCTATATAAACAGCAATTGGATGGTACCACAGCCATTCTTCCATCGATAAACTAATGCAATGAGATGGAAAGCTTTTGTTTCAGTTCAAGGAATAGGAATAAAATGTGACTGGGGGTCCTTCCACACAGCCCTATATCCCAGAGTATCAAGGCAGAAAACCCCACAATAGCTGCTTTGAACTGGGTTATCTGAATCCACACTCAGATAATGTGGTATTTTCTGCCTTGATATTCTGGGATATAGGGCTGTGTTGAAGGGCCCTGGTACATTTTGGCAAGAGGTAAAGAGAAAATGCTCTTTTCACTCCCCTTTCAAACTTTATACTGACAATTATATTTTCAGCTCTGTATGGGTGGATTTCCACATTAAGATGAAATGGAGAAATTTGGAAATGAAATTTATATTGAGGTAGGATTTTCCCATTTCTACCATGCAGGGAGGATGCATAAGTTTTTCTCAGCACAGGGAATCATTAGTCTTTATGAGGAAAAATGTAGAAGTTGTATTTTGATTGAAACAGAGATGCATGGGAAAGCAAATGTGAGACACTTTGATAGTATGGCTCCTAGGCAGACACTAACTACAATAACATTAAGTACAAAGAGGCTTCAAACTAAGATCTATATCTTGGGAATGGAGAGAAAAGGAGCTACAATCAATAAGTCCTCAAGGCATGATAGATCAGCAAAACAACAACAGGGCAAGTTATTTTCCCCTATGAACAAACTTTTCAACTATGAGTCTATGGACTTGTATGAGACCATGAAAATGGTGAGGGTTATGGTAAAACACATGGCAGCTCAACAAATATCTATATGTATGAACTGGTGTAGTGTCATGATTAGAGGATTGGCTGTGGACTTGGAAAAGGCAAGATCAAGTTCCCACTGAGCCATTAACTTCCCTATCCCCCTTGAACCAGTCACTCTGTCTCAACTGACTTGTCTCATAGGGTCATCCTGAAGCTGAGAATCAAATATAATGCCTTGAGGCAATCAGAAGCAAAGTGACATGTAAATGTAACTGACAGGTAACTAGAAGTATGTTTATATCATGAATCTGCAATTAGGAATGAACAGGAAGGCTGGGCGAAGAAAGATAGAACTTTTGAACTGTGGTGTTGGAGGAAAATTCTGAGAGTGCCTTGGACTGCGAGAAGATGCAACCAGTCCATACTTCAGGAAATAAAGCCCGACTGCTCATTGGAGGGAAGGATACTAGAGACAAAGTTGAAGTACTTTGGCCACATAATGAGAAGACAGGAAAGCTTAAGAAGACAATGATGCTGGGGGAAATGGAAGGAAAAAGGAAGAGGGGCTGACCAAGGGCAAGATGGATAGATAGTATCCTTGAAGTGACTGGCTTGACTCTGAAGGAGCTGTGGGAGGTGGTAGCCAACGGGGAGCTCTGGTGTGGGCTGGTCCATGAGGTCACAAAGAGTCGGAAACAACTGAACGAATAAACAACAACAAAGGAAGGGTGTGGAACACAAACGTGAACTGCATGGTAGCTCAACAACCATCTACCTTCTTTTATTCTCTTTTATACAGACTACTTTCTCCTGTACAATTTGCCCCAGAGAGTTAGGCCCTTTGAGGAACATTTACCCCAGCCTACCAGAACCCAACTGGTGACCATCACCTTCAGGAACGTTTCATCATTTGCCCAAGAATGTGGAATACCTGCCAGAAGAGATCCGATAGCAAAATCAGCTGTTGGAATGTAAGAGACAGGCCTATCTATTCAGTTTAAACTTGAGAATTTTAACCTGCATTTTATCTGTGAATTTTAATTTGCATTTTACTTATGCATTTTTGTCATATTATGTATTTTAATAGTGTTTTGTTTTATCTCACTGATTCCCCCCACTCTATAGAAATGCATACATTTTAGAAACCTTAGGATTTCCCCAAATCTGATGATGCCTCTCATGTGTAGTTCTGTAGTGTCGTTTTGGGCACATGAAATACAATGGCACATGAAGCCTGAACACAGGAAATTGGATGGATGTTAGAATCACATGGGAATCCTCACATGGGATGTCAATAAGGGCTTCCTTTTCATCAAGGCTTAAAGATTCTTTAGAGTTTCTTCCATTTACTTAAATCTAGCTGCAGCACCAGTAAGCTCACCCAACCCGATGGCTCTTCTTCATTTTCATCCTCTTTATGGAGCTACAGTTAAGAGGATTGTTAACTGCTGGCCTTAAGGGCCTATTCTGAACCCACATCTTAACAGGGAAATCAACCTGGCTAGTTCCAAACCAATCAATTGGTATTAAGACAAAATAATTAAGTAATTTTATTTAATTAATTGATTGATTAGGATTAAGAAATTGGAATTTTAAAGTGCTGGAATTTAAATTAACTAATTAATTTATGAGCACTTAAACAACTTTTAAATAATCCCAGCCTAATTGAAATCAAGGAAATTATCTAGAGGATCTCCTACATGCCCCAAATTCCTTAAAGAGATTGAGCTGAAATTCTGTGTTAACTTTCCAGATCAGAATCCAATGCTATGTTGGTGCTGCAGTAGGAGTGTGAGGAACTTTATTTTCCTCTCCTTCCCCCTGACTGCCCTCATAGGAAAACTGGATGGTTTTTAGGGCTCATAGGGAATTCTTCAGATGGAAGGAGTCCTATTAGTGGCTGTCTCCATCCCCCATGGAATTAAGGCCTTAATTTTATTTTGCAACAATATTAATTCATTAATTAATCACTCTAGGGAACTCGTCGGCGCTCTCAGCTCTATCTCAAATCCCTTTCATTTAAGAGCAGCTTCTGTTTTCTAAGGCTTCAGCTTCAAAGTCCCACATATCTCTAAAAAAATATTTTTGGAAGGCAGAAATCAGAAGTTGACAGTAAAGTCAATCTTGCAGATTTATTTAAATGCATCCATATGGTAAATCATGCATTTTGCTGGGGAAAGCATCAAAAGAGGGGCGAAACTGTAAGCAATCTCTTTTTCCCAAGTTGAACTTCATCTGCTGCCCTCACATAATGAGGTGAAAAACTGAAAATGAAGATTTTCCAGGGTCCCTCAAATTGCTTTTTACTATCTAGACCTAAAATTAGACCACTGAAAGTTTGAGCTACCACTACTTTAAGTGCATAAGTAATGTTCCCTCCAAGTTAATTATAATGTGCTCCGAATGCTAATGTATAATGTGGGAGGGCATTTGTCACTTAACAGAAATGCTGAGAAACATTTTAAGACTGAACGTGGGGAAGAAAAGAAATTGTGTTGTTATTATTTGCTTCCCCACAGTGGTTAAAATGCTCTAATTGTAATTCTATTTGAGTGTTGGGAAATGTAATTTTTCTAGAAACAACAACAATAGGTAAAGTGAAATTGATTTGCAGGAGGGATGGCTAACTTGCGTTCCCTCATATGTTTTCTCTCAGTATTTTCATTAAAAACAAATACTCAGATTGCAAAAAACATTTTTAACACTATAAAACACATTTAACGCTTAAAACTGATAAATCACTTGCTATCTTTTCCTATACCACATAAACTACACAAAAAATCCTCACAAAAACAAATCAAGGGGGAAAACAGGGCTTAGCTTCCCAACCACACAACTGAAAGTATTATTTAATTCCAAGACCTATTTGATCTAGTGCCAACTGTATTGCTTTTGTTATTTATCACACTAGATAACCTATCTATACATCTACTTAACATGGTTTCTGCTATTTTTCAAATACTACAACTGATGTTCTGCTCTAATTTTCTCTCAAATTTTGTCAAAACCAATTGCCATTTTTGCTTACACTTTTTTGTTGTATTATCCTGTATTAAAATTGTTGGTCTGCCCATTTCAGCTAAGTCATCCATCTTCAACCAACAATCTTGTGAATCTCATCCATTTCCCACTGTTGTGCATACAAACTCCTTCCCACCATAGTGTAGAATTCTTCCACATTTCTCTTCATGTTGATCATCAAATAAGACCAGAAAATATAATTCTGATTTCACAACTATACAGTGTGATTGATTACAACTGGAGAAGGCAATCCCATAGGTAACTTGGACCCAAACCATGTAGGGCTTTAAAAGTCTTTTGTCCAGAAACCAATTGGCAATCAATTGAATGATTTTAGTATGGGTGTAATATGCTTAGTCCTAGATATGCCCTTATCTAATCTGGTTGCCAGGTTTTGAACAAACTGGAGTTTCCAAACTTGATACAGGTGTAAGTCAATGTACAGTGCATTGGAAAAATCCAGCCTTGAGATTACTAGAGTTTGCACTATCAACTTTATGTCTTCCAATTCTTGGAATGGGTGCAGCTGGCGAATCAGCTGAAGTGGAAAACCGAATTTTTTGTCATCCTGGAGTATTTCCTGGGAGTTCCTCATACTACCAAAAACTCATTATCCTTAGTTTGGCTGAAATATTTCTTGGGAGCACTTTCTTGAAGTAGAACCATAGCCTGTATCTCCAGATTCCAGCTTTGTGCCATTTCCAGTCCCCCCCCCCCCTATAAACATAAAAGTAGCTGAAACAAAAATAAATGATGTATTGATTTTTTCATGAAGATCACTTTTTACACGTCTTCATGTAATCCAAGCTTAGGTACCCAGTGATGCTAGGGTTAGTTCTTTTGTAATGATAAACATAACATGTATTAACTATTAGTTTTTGGATTTTAAGAATGGATCCATTAGAACAGACATCTTCAAACTGCGGTCCTTCAGCTGTTTGGACTTTCAACTCCCAGAATTCATGACAATTTGAACAAGCTTGTTAGGGCTTCTGGGAGTTGGAGACCCAAACAGCTGGAGGGCCATAGTGTGGGGATGCCTGCATTAGAAAATGCATAAGAAGATACGTAAACTGGAACTCCCACCATCATCTGTCATTGTTCCAACCCCACTAGCATTCAAAGCTGCCCATGTTGGGTCTGTGTGCTAAGTTTGGACCAGATCCATCATTGGTTTGGTTCAGAACCCTCTCTGGATGTGGGTGTACTATGGTAACCACCACCCCCCAACCCCTCTAGTATTTTCTGTTGGTCATGTTGGCTATGTGTGCCAAGTGTGGTCCAGATCTGTCATCAGTAGGGTTCAGAGTGCTTTCTAAATGCAAAGTGAAATACAACTTCCACCATGGTGGGTCAGTCCCACCAAATCCTCCAGTATTTTTCATTGTTCATGGGTTTCTGGTGTGAGAGAATTGGCCATCTGCAAGGACATTGCCCAGGGGACACCCAGATGTGTTTTTTTATGTTATCATCCTGTGGGAGGCTTCTCTCATGTCCCTACATGGGGAGCTCCTACCATGGTGAGTCAGTCCTCTAAAACATCTCCAGTATGTTCTGTGTGCCTAGTATGGTCTCTGGAAGTGGGAGCTAATAGGAAATCGGCCACAAGCATACATTGTTGCCCACATATGTTCACTTTTATTATATAGAACAACAACAACAACAACAACAACATACTTTATTTATTTATATTCCACTTTTTCTCCCCGAGGGGACTCCGAGCGGATTCCAGGTGCATATACGGCAAACATTCAATGTCGTTCTCATACAACTGACAAAGACAGATAATACATAAACAGAGGCGAGGCTTCCCTCTTTTCATCTCCAGCATCCAGCTGTTCTTGACTCAGCCATGTGGAGGTGCTGTTGTTTCATTTTCCATGCCAAAGAGCCTGTCATCCATGAATTTTGCTAGCATGTTTTTCAGGGCACCTTTTATCTCCCTGTCAAAGCAGTATATATTTATCTACTTACATTGTTGCTAGTTAAACAGAAGCTGGGCTGATGGTGGGAGCTCAACCCAACCAGGGCTTGGACTGCCAATCTTTTGGTCGATTATATTGATTATAGATAGATAATCAATATAAACAGTTGGGCCAACAAATAATGTCCCATGACTTTCTTGTGAGAAAGGGACAACATACTGCAAAGAAGCTGATTGAAGGGAGAGAAGGATGATAGGAAGTACAACAATATCTACTTATTAAAGAACTGGCTGTACCCGCCATGTGTTGCTATAGCCAACCTTCCCTCCCTCTTTCTCTCCTCCTTTCTTTCTCTCCTTCCTTCCTTCCTTTCCTTTTTTTCAGTCTCCCCTTCCTTCCTTCCTTCCTTCCTTCCTTCCTTCCTTTCTTCCTTCCTTCCTTCCTTCCTTCCTTCTCTTCCTCTTCCCTTCCTTCCCTACCCTATTCTTGAACTGAAACTCCCAGAAGTCCTCCTGATCAATCTGTCTACCTACCGATATCTATCTTATCTATCTGGAAGATTTCTGGGAGTTTTAGTCCAGGAATAGGAAATTGGAAATATGCAGGGATTCGGATGATCTCAAAGAAATCCAAGGAGAAGAAACTTGCAGCTTGGAATAAGTACATTTGGATCATCTTCCTCTCCTAAAAGGCCTGGTCTAGGGGATGCTGGGAGCTGTAGTCCAGAAGAGAGTGTAGATATTTTATTTATTTCATAGATTTATATCCCACCTTTCTCCCCACAAGGGGGACTCAGCGTGGCCTCACATGAGCATCAGAGCATGCTAACAACATAAATACCATAAATATTACAATTCATAATAAAATCATTTTAAAACATTATACAACATCATCAGTAAAATTTAACAATAAATTAATAGATTAACATGTCAGTAAAACCAAGCCAAGGTGGGGAATCCATGCTATTGGGGGGGGGGGGGGGGTTGCCAGAGGGAGTAGTTTTGCACATGCACTGTACCATATTTTTGCGTTTTTGGTTTTTTAAGTCCCTTCTGCTGTGTTTTTCAGTGTTTTGCTGAGTGATAATCACTCATTGGCCTGATAGGTGTATTGTGTCCAAATTTGGTGTCAATTTATCTGTGGTTTTTGGGTTATGTTAATCCCACAAACTAACATTACATTTTAGAACTGTAATGGACAAGTTTCAAAATCTAAGAAATTCAAAGCTCTACTACTCTAGTGCCAATAAAAAAATGAGGTGGAGATGAATGCATTATCATAATTCCATTCAACTTGCCCATTTTTGAAATGTGACTGTACACATTACAAAACCTCTTTTCTCACCCAGCCAATTCTGTATTCCATATAGTTGAATATGTAGTATGTTATAGGACATATAATTTATTGGAAATGGTGATGAAATAAGCCTACTATACGATAATACTGTAAGTTATCATAAGCTAGTAATATGATATTGTAAGGTGAGGGGGAGGGGGTTGGTTGTTTAATTCGATTTGTACCAGTACTTGTATGTGTGCATCACTTTCTTGATATATAACAATGTTAAAATCTCCCCTTGACTTTGAAAATGAACCAGTCTCCTGATTCCAGCACTGACACATGGAATAAAAAGGAAACCAATTTAAGTAATTGCACAATCTGTGTTTTATCTATTAAAAGGGAACAAGAAAGAATTCCTGGCAAAGGATGTGCAAGATGGGAATTACCGCCATAAATTATTCTTCAGAGCATCATTAGCCTTTCTGTTGATTCCAAGGAGAGCTGAAATCTGACTTGCATTTTCACATTACTAAGAGGCCTGTGATTTGGATGGTAGGCGACAGTGTGTTTGATGGGATCAGGAGCTAGCAATCTGATCCATGTAATGAAGTGAGACCTGAATAAAATGCAGTATATTACTCAGTGTGGAGACTTGCTCTTCCAAGCAAGACGGCCTGCCATTGGTATAAAGGATTCTTTATGGAAGGCTCTTATCAACACACGCATCTACACTTCAGCAGTAAAGCAAAATTGGATAATGCACTTCTACTTTGAAATGTCCTCACTCAAAAAAAGGTTATTTATTCAAAGCTGCATCTCAACTTTATGAATTATCCATCTGAGTTTATTTATTTATTTTTTAAAAAGCCAGTCCTCATATTTCTATTTTTGCTTTTATTTTAAACTTGACAGTCTCATATTTCATAGGGAAGAAGTTTATGGGAAAATGAGAGGCAAAGAGTATAGACCAAAGTAGCAGCAGAGAAAGCTGGGAAGGAGAGGAATTAACTCTGTCGATCAATGGCTTAGCTAACGTTCTCACTGGAGTATTTGAGGCTCTTAACATTCATCAAGGAAACAGAGACAGAAAGGAGGGCAAGAAGTAAAGGAAACAAGTTTAAATGTCTTTAAACTAAGTTTTTGTAATTGCATATTGTGCTGTCGCACACTGGGCCTGTACATCAGACTGTAGACAGGACAAAAATTCTGTGTGCCCAATGGGATGCCAAGGCTGCCTCAGATTAAAGGCCCTTGGATTTCCTTAAAACACAGTCTCTAGAATGCTTAAAGGTCAACAAAGTTCTTTATTGATGAAAACAAACAGGTACTTTAAAGCTTTCTTAACAGTCTATTGGCTCTTTCAATCTTGTCCACAGGGAACAGGTGCTATCTTCATGACTGGTATTTTAACTAATGGGGAAATCCTTAACTTCTAATCTGGGCAGTCTGTCTTTGCCTCTGTTGGCATGGAGCCCCTACACCCGGTACCAACTGCTTCCGACTTCCGCGAGAGACCCTTACCAAGCAGAGCTTTGTAGACTTCCAGGGGAAAAGAAGGAGTTCAGGTTGCTGTGATGGCTGCCTGAAGTCCCTCAGCAAAAGGAGCTGTAGGCTGTATATCTCCCCGGCCAAGCCGTAGGGCTGTATAACCCCAGCCAAGCCATAGAAGATGAAGCTTTCTACAGGAGCTCTTCGTTTTATGTCCTGTGCGAAAGGCTTCTCTGTGAGAACTGACTCAAAAAGGCTCAAATTCCCTCCAAAACTCAAAAAGGGGCGGGACCAGGGAACATAACTATAATTGACAGTTGGCTTGCCCTATGATTGCAAACTATAACAGGAAGCCACCCTGCTGCAAAATCCCAAGCCTGGGATTGCAAACAAACATTAAATACAAAGCAAACAAAATTGGAGCTCCTGGTGCAGTTGTACCAGCACGCATATTGTGAAATTACCAGAACACCAAAACATACGAAGTCCGTTTGGTCCCTTCTACACTCCCAATCCCCCAGGATCTGAGCCCAGATTATTTGCTTTAAACCAGATTATATAGCAGTGTAGTCTCGTATAATCCAAAGCGGATAATGTGAACTATCTGCTTTGATAATCTGGATTATATGGCAGCATAGAAGGGGTCATAGTGACTTTTCAGGCAAGAACTAGGGGCTTTATCACACCTGACGTTTATGCCCCAGCAAAAGCACTATTTCAGCAAATTGATATATACCAGTGTGGAAACATTCATTTTTATTCCTTACCCCTATTATAGTGCTGCTTCAATGATGCACATTCCTGCAATCATTCTTCCACATGCTTCATTTGACTGTGGCTTCCTATCTTCACACCACATGGCACAAATATGCTGTTTATTTTTTTTCTTTTTGCATATACCACAATTGCACAATTATGCAGTTTTCGTGCTTCTTACAAATGGAAGTCACTTCCATAATTGCAACCCGCCATAGCAGTGCAATGGTGCAATTAGAGAAAAATATTTTTTTAAGGGAACAGAATAAAAGCAATGTTATTCCTCTATACCAGTGGTTCTCAACCTTGCTAATGCCGCGACCCCTTAAAACAGTTCCTCATGTTGTGGAGACCCCCAACCATAAAATTATTTCTGTTGCTTCTTCATAACTGTAATTTTGCTCCTGTTATGAACTGTATGTAAATAGCTGTTATTCAGGATGTATTTTCATTCACTGGAGCAAATTTGGCACAAATACCCAATACACCGAAATTTGAATACTGGTGGGGTTGGGGTTGGGGGTTGTTTGTCACTTGGGAGTTGTAGTTGCTGGAATTTATAGTTAACTTACAATCAAAGAGCATTGCGAACTCCACCAGTGATGGAATTGAACCAAACTTGGCACACAGAACTCCCATGACCAGCAGAAAATACTGGAAGGGTTAGGTGGGTTTTGTCTTGAGTTTTGGAGTTGTAGTTCACCTACATCCAAAGAACACTGTAAACTCAAACAATGATGAATCTTGATGTCAAACTTGGCATGAATACTTAATATGCCCAATCATGAACACTTTTGGGAGTTTGGGGGAAAATAGACCTTGACATTTGGGGGTTGTAATTGCTGGGATTTATAGTTCACCTATAATCAAAGACAATTCTGAACCCCACCAATGATAGAATTGGGGCAAACTTCCCACATAAAACCTGCATGATCAATAGAAAATACTGTATTTTCTGATGGTCTTTGGATTATATTGCAGTGGAATGACCCATGCCTTGCACAGCAGATATTGGATTCAATCCAAACATCTTAAGGTATTAAATCATCATCCTCCTTAAAGCAGTCGCAGCACCTTTGGGCCCAGGAGGGCCTCACCATCACCCTTCTTGAGGCAACTGCAGCACCAACGCCCCAGGAGGACTGCACCATCACCATCCTTGAGACAGCTGTGGAACCACTGAGCCTAGGAGGGCCCCGCTATTGCCCTCCTTGAGGCAGCTATGGCAACAATGGCCCAGGAGGACCTTGCCATCACCCTCGTGAAGGCAGCCCCGGCACCAACAGCCCAGGAGGGCCTCACCATCAACCTCTACCAGTTGATTTATTGTTGTTGTTTGTTCATTTTGGCAATAAATGTTTGCCACTTTGTTACTTTTGTCCATAAACTGCCCCGAGTCCCTTTGGAGAGATAGGGTGGTATATAAATAAATAAATTATTATTATTATTGTTGTTATTATTATTATTATTAAGATAGGAGTGGGAAATATTCTTGTTTCTCGTCGAATATAGGTCAGAATTCAGATAATTTGGTAGACTTGGGAGAAGTAGAAAGGGGATTTTCTTTTCAGGACAGAAGTTATCTCTTAAAATTTTTTAAATTAATAACAAGGGGTTTTTTTGGTCATGTCAGGAGCGACTTGAGAAACTGCAAGTCGCTTCTGGTGTGAAAATTGGCCGTCTGCAAGGATGTTGCCCAGGGGACACCCGGATGTTTTGATGTGTTACCATCCTTGTGGGAGGCTTCTCTCATGAGGAGCTGGAGCTGATAGAGGGAGCTCATCCACGCTCTCCCCAGATTTGAACCCACAACCTGTCGGTCTTCAGTCCTGCTGACACAGGGGTTTAATAATAATAATAATAATAATAATAATAAATAATTGGTTGTTGTAGGTTTTTCCGGGCTATATGGCCATGTTCTGGAGGCAATTTTTCTCCTGACGTTTCGCCTGCATCTATGGCAAGCATCCTCAGAGGTAGTGAGGTCTGTTGGAAGTAGGAAAAATGGGTTTATATATCTGTGGAATGACCAGGGTGAGACAAAGGACTTTTGTCTGCTGGGGCTAGCTGTGAATGTTTCAGCTGATCACCTTGATTAGCATTCAGTGGCTTGGAAGGGCCTGGGGGGAATCTTTTGTTGAGAGTGATTTTATGTGCCTGTTTGTTTCCCCTCTGTTGTTTTGCTGTTGTAATTTTTGAGTTTTTTAATACTGGTAGCCAGATTTTGTTCATTTTCATGGTTTCTTCCTTTCTGTTGAAATTGTCCACATGCTTGTGGATTTCAATGGCTTCTCTGTGTAGTCTGACATGGTGGTTGTGAGAGTGGTCCAGCACTTCTGTGTTCTCAAATAATATGCTGTGTCCAGGTTGGTTCATCAGGTGCTCTGCTATGGCTGATTTCTCTGGAGTAGTTTGCAGTGCCTTTCATGTTCCTTGATGCGTGTCTGGGCACTGCGTTTGATGGTCCCTATGTAGACTTGTCCATAGCTGCATGGTACACGGTAGACTCCTGCAGAGGTGAGAGGATCCCTCTTGTCCTTTGCTGAACGTAGCATTTGGTGGGTCTGTAAGTGGTTTGTATGTTGTGTTTCCTCATCAGTTTCCCTATGCGGTCAGTGGTTCCCTTGATGTATGGCAAGAACACTTTTCCTCTGGGTGGATCTTCATCTTTATTCTCGTGGCTTGTTCTCGGTTTTGCAGCTCTTCTGATGTCTGAGGTGGAGTATCCATTGACCTGTAGAACCCAGTTTAGGTGGTTCAATAATAATAATAATCCTTTATTTATAACCCGCTACCATCTCCCGAAGGACTCGGTGCAGCGTACAAGAGGTCGAGACCCAATACATAAAAAAACAACACAACAACAATACATCAATAAATAACTCAAGCAATAGACATTAAACAGCACGATGCAATTTAAAATCAGTGTCAGGGTTAAAATAACCCACTGCGCAACCCGGGGCTCCTTAATAACAAGTGACCAGAAGTTTAAGCTTCTGATTTAAAAGATACACACATTAAAATTATCTTTTTTCACATCAGCAATTAGTACTATTGTAAGATGTTTCAAGGAGTGGCATTTCCTTTCCCTGTCCTCCCTCGTTCTCAAACACATTGGGAAGGTTTAGGGATTTCAAAAATGGTGGGTGGGTGTGCATGGAATGTAGAGACCATTTGTTGTTTTAGTTCTGATGTAAACAACTGTTAGATAGTGTGACTTGGCATAAAACAGATCCCTATAGTAAATATGACAGCCATAAAAATCAATGAGAGGAGAACAATAGGAATAAAGGAAGCAAAAACATATGGGAGAAGTATCCAGCATATTTTCCCCAGATTTTAACAAAATCTTTTCACTCTCTCTCTCCTTATATTTTCTCCCAAAACTGGAACTCCCAAGAGTACAATTGCTATATGCTCCCCTTTCTGGTAGTCAAACAAATGAGTACTCACTAAAACAACTCTCCCTTGCATTAGCTCCTAATATCATTTATATTCCTGGAGTGATTCCTGTGGATTTATTAGATGAAATACTATTATTATAAAATTATAAATCATAGTAAAAGCAAATGCTTTCGAAAACTTGCTTTTCCTCAATAAGAGAAACCCTTGTCATTTGTGAATGGAATATGATAAATCTTACTGTACATATTTTAATTCAGTGCAATGAGGCAAGTCAATATTGTTCTTCATTCTCAAAGGAAAGAGGCCTGCTCCAGTTCTCTTAACATCTAAGAATTACAACAAATCTTGTTTTTTCAGTAGCAACCCAAGATAGCTCTCACCACAGCTTTCCAATGGATGATTTGTGCCACATAAACATATCCCAGATCCTAAATGTTCCCATTACACAATACTGTGCTGTTTAATGCAACAAAACCATTTCTCTTGTACATTGTAGTGTTGATTTATCTCTTTACTACTCATGAAGAGTTTTATTATGCACCACATCATAATTCTCGGGAACTACTGCATAAAGCCCTTTCTCTTAAACGACTCACTAGTAAGCAAGATAGTATGGTATCTTATTCAAGACTGATTTCCTTACCATAAACCTATCGTGTTTTGGTGCTTCTTGAAAAAGACGGGTTGCAAAATTGTTTTCAGGGTGATAACAGGAAGCATTATTCTGTTTGTCTTTGTAGTACTATCAGATAGCTGCCTGAGAACTCTATATAATAATTGAATAGTTGAATTGGGGGTGGCAGCGACATTTAAAAAGCATGCCACATGGGAACATTCCTTTCCTTCCTTCTTTCTACTCCTTCCTTCCTTCCTTCCATTTTTCTGGAAGGAAAATCAATGCAGCTGTGCATTTTCACATAAATGATCTTTAGACTTTATGTTATTTTCTGCCTTGTATTGTTGAAGGCAGGCATGTAGCCAGGGGGGGAGGCTTGGGGGGCTTCAGCCTCCCCCCCGAAATTCTCATGGTGGTCCGCGAGAAGGCCTTACTGGCACATTATTTAAACTGTTATGTTTATTCATATCATGATCTGATCACCATGCTCAATATACCCCATATGCATGGGGGTATTGGGGTAACGATACAAAAGGTTTGCTAGGGTAGACCCTCTTTCACTCAGACTCAGCCCCCCCCCCCCGAACCAAAATCAGCCCCCCTGAAACAAAATCCTGGCTACGGGCCTGGTTGAAGGCTTTCTTGGCAAGAACACTGGGTTGTTGTAAGTCTTGCAGGCTGTATGGCCATGTTCCAGAAGCATTCTCTCCTGATGTTTCGCCTGCATCTATGGCGGGCAACCTCAGAGGTTGTGAGGTCAAGTGGAAACTATATATCTGTGGATATATAAATCCCGTTTATCTAGTTTCCAACAGACCTCACAACCTCTGAGGATGCCTGCCATAGATGCAGGCAAAATGTCAGGAGAAAATGAGTCTGGAACATGGCCATACAGCCCGGAAAATAATAATAATAATAATAATAATAATAATAATAATAATCACCACCACCACCACCATCATCATCTATATTTATACCCTGCCACTATCTCCCCAAAGGGGACTCAGGGTGGCTTACAGGAGGCCAAGCCTGGAAATGCATTACAACAAAATAAAGCCAAAACACAAAATAAACCTCTCAATAAAATAAATAAAACATGAATACAACAAAATATCTCCCCAAAGGGGACTTGGGGTGGCTTAAATGAGGCCAAGCCCAGAAATGCATTACAACAAAATAAAACCAAAACACAAAGTAAATATCGCAATAAAATAAATAAAACATAAGAATACAACAAAATAATGCAAAATACAGTAAAAGAAAAATCACAATGACAGTGAGCGGGCCACATGTACAAGGTAAAATGATAAAAACCTAAGATGAGTTAGAAATAAAATGCAAATATTTGTAAAAGAAAAACTCAAACAGACCTTCAAAGAGGCAGGGGGAAGTACAGAGTGGGACAGACATTTTGGGGGAGTGAACAGAAGCTGGTCTGAGTCCCTTTACGGAGGTTGAGAAGATCGGGATATAAAAGTTTTAAATAAATTTAAATAAATAAATAAATAAATAAGGAGATGTAGGCTCACTCTCCAAAGGTGCAGTAGAAAAGCCAGGTTTTGAGATCCTTCTTGAGGCTACTAGAGTGGGGGCTTGCCTAAAACTTACAATAACCTATTTCCTGCCTTGTCACCTTCCAGAATGAGACCTACGGTGGCTTACGAAGAAACAGAACCTACTCCAAACTCAAAGTACTCAAAACATAAAATGAACCAAAATGTAAAATACATTTTAAGACCCCATCACTATAGGCATATCATATATTTATCGACTGGCAAACTAGGAGAGAAAGAAGGAAGAAGCTTGAAAAGAGGGTTCATGTTGAAAAGTAAAAATGAGGTGTGGTGCTTTCCTTATATTCAGTTTGTACCATCTGGAAACAGCTGGCAAAGCTTCTAATGTGTTTCTGTAAGCATTGATCAATGATGGTTGCTTGACACATTAAGTACCACCCGCACGTGGAAATCTTTCTTGTTCAAATTTTTATGAAGATTCTGCAAGGGTGATATCATGGAAACCTGTTACATGATGAGTGTAACAATCTGCTGTATACCAAGTCAAACCATTACTCAATTTAGCCCAGCATTTTCTATACTGCCAGGCAGAATTGTCTATGCTTTAGTGTTCCAGATGTCTCTGTATAGTCATGAAGGCTGGAGAGTAAAGAAAGCTGACAGGAAGAAGATCAACTCAATTGAAATGTAGTGCTGGGGGGGAATTCTGTGGTTAATATGTGTTGCTTGAAAGACAAACACATGGGTCCAAGAGAAAATCAGGTCTGAGTTCTCACTAGAAGCCAAGTTTACTAAACTGAGACTACACTATGATGTATCCATGATATCAATATAAAAAGAATCTCTAGGGTTTTATTGATCCTCTAGCATTGAGGAAAAGCATTCTTACCATACATCATGGGGATCACTGACCTCATAGGAAAGCTGATGAGTCAACACAACCTACAAACAATCTACAGCCCTATCAAGAAAGTTCTGCAAATGTTACATTCAGCAAAGGATAAGGGGGATCCTCTAACACTGCAGGAGTCTACCATATATCATGCAGCTGTGGACAAGTCTGCGTAGGGATCACCAAATGCAACACCCAAACACGAATCAAAGAACATGAAAGGCATTGCAGACTAATTCAACCAAAGATGTCAGCCATAGCAGAGTACCTGATGAACCAGCCTGGACACAGAGTATTATTTGGGAACACAGAACCACTCTGACAACCATCATGTCAGACTACATACAGAAGCCATTGAAATCCACAAGCATGTGAACAATTTCAACAGAAAGATGGAAACCATGAAAATGAAGAAAACCTGGTTACCAGTATTAAAAATATTGTGTTATGTTTTTATTATTTTTATCTGATTGATTTTAATATGTTTCTTTTTTATCTGTAATTTCCAGGCTTGTTCCTTTTGAAAGCTGCCCCGAGTCCCCTTGGGGAGATGGTGGCGGGGTATAATAATAATAATAATAATAATAATAATTATTATTATTATTATTATTATTAAAATACACCAGAATCAATGCACTAATTAAGGAACACCACTCAAAAACAGGGGAACTCCAGACAGCAAACAATCAAGTGTCAGTTAAAACCTCCCAAAGAGATGATGCCTTCAGGCAACAACAGCCAAGCTACCTATATGCCAGTGGTTCTCAGCCTTTTGTTGACCAGGGATCACTTTACCAGGAACTACTTGACCAGTTGACTACTCTCCAACATCTTCTACTACTCTCCAGATTTTTGTCTTTGTGGCCCACTGGTGGTCCACAGCCCACAGAATAAGAACGACTGCTCTAATATCCTCACTGATTGACTTTGCAGCTTAACGGCTACTCTTGCTATTCAAGTTTGCTAATTGCAACATTCATACTTGCTTCAAACAGGCAAAGGTTCTTTCTCCCACCCTGGACATTCCACAGATATATATATATATATATATATATATATATATATATATATATATATGTATATGTATATATATATATATACACACACACTCCACTTGCCTCAGCTCAAACAGACCTCTGAAGATGCTGGTCACAAAAGCAGGTGAAACATCAGGAGATAATGCTACTGGAACATGGCTATACACCCTGAAAAACTCATAACAATCCATCCTCTAGCATTATCCTCTGGTATGCGTCTACTGAAAGTTGACCATAGAGTCATGCAGGAGGACCTAGAAAGGCTAAAGATATGCTTCTGTCCCATTTTTTGGCACTCCCTCTCCTCTTTTTGTATAAAGCAAGCCATATGTAGCCACAGTCTATCTTTCAATATTTATTGAGCTACTCTTTAGTATTTTTTTAATTGGCCCCATAGGCTTACCCATGATATGCATAGAGCTGTAATTAATGAGGCTCCTTTACCCAAGTGAGTGGTTCTGTGGTCTTGTCATTTTGTTACACAGTTAGGGATATTCTTCTGCTTCGCTGCCATGTTTTTGTTGTTACTTTTAATTCAAAATAGAATTCCGAAAAGAAGAAAAGTGGGGACTTTAGCATAGTTACAGTTCAGAATTTAAAAAGCACACCAGAGTAAAATCAACAATCTGTTGTATGTGTTTTTAAGATTCTAATTTATGCAAATGAAAACCTGGGAGAAAGTTATATTTAATTTCTATGCTCCCCACCAAAGAAGGAAACTGGTCAAGTCATTTTGATGCCTGAAGAGAACTTAGCAAACTGGGCCCCCACTACACAGACTGGTTGGAATGAGAAAATACTAATAGTTATCTGGCTTATTGTATCAGAAAGGGGACTGTGGGATAAACTACTGTACTTTTTAAGCAACAGCAATGATGGCATCACATGCTACTCTTTTGGGGGATCTCCGCAAGGGCACTGTCATCCCTATTGAAGGTACCTGCATTAGGGTTGTTTGTTGTCTTCCTGCAGCTATTTTCCATGTTTGAGGGGCTCGTCAGGGCAGCAGTAAGAGTCTCATCTTGGGTCTCCATGTCATCATCTACATTAAATGATTGAGCAATCATATTTTGGACTGGCCTATTCTGTTTTCCAGTTTTTTAGTTTTGTCTCAGTATTTAAATTAGGTGTCTTGTTTGAGTTATTTGAGTTGTGGACTTGGAGTTGGTGTTGTCTAGATGGAGGATCATACAATCTACTAGATCTAAGTTCTTGAATCCATGAGTCATGGAAGACACTAGTAATACCAATAGAGTATCTGTTCCAAAGTAAGTCCTTCAGGTGTAGGAGGTGGCTGGGGGATGAGGAATTACCAAAGATGAGAAAAACACCTTTCTCATTGGGGCAACTTGGTAAAAAGTGATAGTTTTGGAGGTTGAAATGGTCATTGACCATAACAAAGTCAATGGCAGAAAAAATGAAATGCAAAGATACAGAATGGGTGACGCCTGGCTCAAGAGCAGTACGTGTGAAAAAGATCTTGGATGTTGTCCTCGTGGACAACAAGTTAAACATGAGCCAACAATGTGATGTGGCGGCAAAAAAAGCCAATGGGATTTTGGCCTGCATCAATAGGAGCATAGTGTCTAGATCTAAGGAAGTAATGCTACCCCTCTATTCTGCTTTGGTTAGACCACATCTGGAATATTGTGTCCAATTCTGGGCACCACAATTCAAGAGAGATATTGACAAGCTGGAATGTGTCCAGAGGAGGGCGACTAAAATGATCAAGGGTCTGGAGAACAAGCCCTATGAGGAGCGGCTTAGGGAACTGGGCATGTTTAGCCTGAAGAAGAGAAGGCTGAGAGGAGATATGATAGCCATGTATAAATATGTGAGAGGAAGCCACAGGGAGGAGGGAGCAAGCTTGTTTTCTGCTTCCTTGGAGACTAGGACGCGGAACAATGGCTTCAAACTAAAAGAGAGGAGATTCCATCTGAACATTAGGAAGAACTTCCTGACTGTGAGAGCCGTTCAGCAGTGGAACTCTCTGCCCCGGAGTGTGGTGGAGGCTCCTTCTTTGGAAGCTTTTAAGCAGAGGCTGGATGGCCATTTGTCAGGGGTGGTTTGAATGCAATATTCCTGCTTCTTGGCAGGGGGTTGGACTGGATGGCCCATGAGGTCTCTTCCAACTCTTTGATTCTATAAAGTGAACTTGACTTCACTCTCTTCACTTTCATTCCTCCCTCTGAGTTTAGCTGCTGTTCTCACAATAGCTCTCCCATTCTTTCTATATTGAATTCCCACCTTGAAATATGAGACCAGACACAAGATGTGGAGAAATAAATGGGCCATTTATTAACCTAATTAGAAACTGATAAATGAGCTGATTGATTACTGTTGGGGGAGCACTTGACATGTGTAATGGTGTGAGGCCAGGTATCTTTCTGGGACCACCTGGCAAATCAACCACTGGGCGAAACACCTGACCCCTGGGGCAATCCACATTGATGGGTTGCTGTCCTGGCCGGTCATTATTGGAAGGCCATCGGAGGGAACCTCTCCCCCCACCCCCGAACCATATAGTCCCATAGAGGAGAGGCAAACCCCCCAAGGAAAGCCCTAAGGAAGATATTTTGGGGAACCCCCTAAGCCATACAGAGATAAACCCAATATTCCCTTCACCCCAGAATGGAGGGGTGCCAAAGTCTATGCCAATCAAATCTCTCCGCCCACTTCCTGCCAGGGACATCTATTTATACAGCCCCCACCCATTTAATTCCTTACTGCTGTTAGTTTCAATATGGGATAGGCGAAAAAAATTCCTACCCAGTCCTAGTGTGACATTACAACTCATATTGAACTGAGGGTGGGAGGATGGGTTGCACTTCTGGAAGGCTGAATGCAGAGGGGAGGGGGCTACCTGTAGGAAGGTTCCCAAGGCCTTTCCCCTCTTCCACCTGACAGGAATGCCAGCCGGAACCAAATGGTCATTCGCAGGAGGATTCAAGTGCTCCCCTCCAGCCATCTGGTGGCCCCTTCTGTCTGGAGGTGTGTGTTCTTTTTTTCAAAAAAAATATATATTAATTTTGATGTTAAAAAGCAAAATAGAAGGCGTGAATACAAAGAAAATGAGGCAACAATTTGTCTGAGAAAAGTGGGAGAAAAGGGAGAGAAGAGAGAGAGAAAGAGAGAGAGAGAGAGAGAGAGAAAAGAAAACTATTTAAAGTAAAAGCGTTGACTTCCAATCTTCTTCCTTTCGTTAATACTCTCGTCATTTCTCTACATATCTTTGTAGAGTCTATTGTTAGCTCTTTTCCCTTGTCTATCTAATCCTGTGCTATTCAGGACTTTTCCTATGACTTATCTTCTTTTAAATATTTCTCAAAATTCGACCAATCCGTTTGAACCATAGGTTTGCCAGTATTGCTTTTAATAAGGTAAATTAATTTGTCCATGTCCTTAACCTCAAATATTTTATTGAGTCATTCCTCTTTTAAGGGGATAGCCTCTGTTTTCTGGTATTTAGCAAGTACCACTCTGGCCGTGGAGGTGTGTGTTTTCCAAGCAACAATACATTGTTATGAGCAATCATTTTTTAAATGTTTGGAGGAATCTTGGTTTTACATTCAGAGTCATTGTATATGTACAAAAGATGTACTCCTAGAAAAAGTGAAAATACAGGGTGAGGCAGCATAACTTCCTTTTTAAAATGCGCACCATTCAGTCGGTTGAAAACATAGCGGAGCGCTAGTGGTCTCGTTCAAGAGACGGAAGTTTAAAATTTTGTCCTGACACAGTTCAGTCGCCATCATGTGTTGGAACAATGAGGAGCGTGCTTTTGCCATTGAGGTCTACTTTTCGAGCAGATTTGGAGTGGCCGGCCCACTCTCCAGATTTGGCCCCTTGTGATTTTTTTCTATGGGGTTTTTTGAAGTCCCGTGTTTATGTGAACCGTCCAAGGACCCTACAAGATTTGAAGACCAACATCCAGGAAGAAATTGCCAACATAACGCCTGCTATGCTGGCAGAGTCATGACAAACGCCATAAATCGGTTTACTCAGTGTATGGAGAATGGGGGACGTCACCTACCTAATTTGATCTTCAAAACTACGTAAAACAAAACTTTAGGTATGTGCCTACATTATAAAAAAAATACAAATTTCTGATTCATACAATGGGTTTTATTAAGTTTTGAAAAAAGGAAGTTATGCTGCCTCACCCTGTATCTGGAACTGATTTTTTGTTGTGACTCAACTTTGATGCCTGCATCTTTGCAACTATGGGGACTGTCATTATAAATGCTTATTGCTTTGATATTGATCAGACCAAAACTGCATTGGCTTCTACACACAATATAAAATGAATAGTATGTCGAAATATTATTTTAATTTTTTTAACTCCTTTGTTTTAATCTGTGTTGTGGTTTGCCTTTGGCCCCATGTTTAGACAAAAGTGGCATAGAAGTTAATTTAAATAAGTAGGTAATCCAGTCATACATACCTCTGTCCTGTTTAATTTGGCAGGTTGTATTTTTCTGTTAACACTTCTTTTAAAACAGGCTTTAAGTAATTTTTTTATGGAGACATACCAACAAGCTACAGTTTATTGGGGGGAAACTTACTCAACTAATATGTCTTGTGTAATAAAGCTTGCTATGTTTTCAGAGTGGGAAAGCCAGCGGTAATTATTTTGTTTCCTTACAGAGTTTCTCCTAAGGGGTCAACTTTGTTACAGTAGGAACTCCTTACAGTTTCATATATAGCTCTTTTTTTTAGTCATTCCATTCGGTTTTCGACAGAGTCAGCAACTTCTGCTTTGCCTTCTATTGCTGATGCTGTTAGTTTGTATAAACGGAGAAATAATAACAACAAAAATGCTTTTACCAAAATTAGACTTCACTCTCCAAACAAAATGTAGGAGCAGTTCTCGTTTGGATAAGATCCATTTGTAGGAATGAATATTTACACAAATTGAAATAGGCTGTGATGAGGGCTGATCGATTGTACTGAAATCTAAGTGACCTAGAAAGGGATGCAAAATAAATTAAATTGCATTCTCTTCTTTTCCTTCTCCTCTCTCCTTCTTTCTCTCTCTCTCACAAAATCCTAAGAGAATATATTTCCTGGTGGAAGTTACTCAGGTACACATTCAGAATAGAAACCTAGAAAGCAACATGTATTTATTGATCTACCTTATCTATCTATTTCCTGCCCTATATCATAAAAATTCAAGGTGGTCACAATACATGCAGTATAAAGAGATATTAAATTTTTAAAGTACTGTAATAACATCTGATGTTTAATTTGGCAAAGGCAATTCATTTTGTTGCCTGATCCAAACATGGCATCATTTCTATATTCCTTTTACAAAAATTGGCTTGTCTTGCAGCCAAATACAATTTTGCTAAAACACACACAACCATCTAAAACATTCTACAAAACACACATATTAAAACATATTTCTACAACACACACACACAACAGAATAAAGATTAAGCATAAGATGCAAGTTGAAAATTCATGATTAACACTGGCAGGGTAGGCCTGCTGGAAGAGATAGGTCTTTATGTGGTTTAAACATTTAGCTGTTGGAACTCTTCTGGCAGGTCATTCCACAGTCTTGGGACAGCTGGTGAAAAGGTCCTCTGGGTGAAATTTACCAGTCAGGTTCTGGTAGGCTGAAGTAGATGGCCCTAGAGGACCTAAGTATTTGGGTCGGATTGTACAAGAGAAGGCAATCCTGTAGGTAACCTGGACCCAAACCATGTAGAGCTTTAAAGGTCAAAGCCAACACCAGTATGGCACCAATAAATGCCCTCTTAACATTTCATAGATGAAATCTGGGAAATGCCAGGCAAACCTATTTTGCAGTAAAGATAGGAGATGTTATTAATGAGGAAAAACAGATAACCCAGGAAAGGCTGTAGCAATTTGCTTTTGCCTGAATTGACTGGTAAGGGCAAGATCTCTGCCCTTTTATCAACTAAAGAAGCCATATCCTTCGATCTGGAAGACCTGGGCAGGAGTGTTGATGCCAGGGTGATTTGGAGGACTCTGGTATACATTTGCCCTGAACTGGTCCCATTTACTCCATTTGGCTATTAGATCCTTCTGGGGAACAAGATCACCCACAAATGTGCACAGTGCCTAAAGTCAACTTTCTTGGTTTGGTGCATAAAGCAGAACATGAGAATAACAGCTACATATATGTATATGCTCTAGGTTTGTGTATTTTGGGAGAATCTTGATCCATTTCTGCTTTACTGGATACTGGAAGCCCCCCACATCTGTTTTCAAGCACTTCCTGGAAACGGGCACGCTGCCAGATGGATGTTTTCATTCTGGGTAGTTTCAGCCCATTGGCAGAAATGGGGAACTTTTGAGGCTCTCCTTCCCCTTGGAGCCTTACTTCCCTTCAAGGAACCCTGGGTGTCAACAACGGCATTAAGAAAGTACCCTATCCAGCCCATTGTGTGTGTGGGGGGGGGGGGAGGGATTCCCACAGACTCCCCTTACATATCCTTCATTGAGACCTGGATTTAAAAACGCATCAGAATTAAGATAACACTCTTTCTGGATCCTTTACTTTCTGTTTGTAAAGGAGATTAGGTTTAATGTTTCTTAAATCTCTTTCTACTCAAGAGGAGAGGCAGTGCCTTCTCTCAACAGCACACCACTCAGCTTTCCAAGGCATTTTAAGAAGGCCCAGTGAAGGAAGAGTGATAATCTGTAATTCAGTGGAGCATCCTCCCTGGACTACCTTAAAATTCCCCTCTGTTTTTTCTACTGCCTGTCTGCAATCTCTTTTCTGCTTGCCGGTTTAGCTTCCTTAAGGCTGTTTCTACTTTCTACTCTAGAGGAGAAGTAGGGCTTGCTTTTTGTTTGCTGGGATTACTATTATTTTCAATTATTATTATCTTTTAGATTTATTTTCTGAAGGAGAGGAATGGAAGGAGAAAAAGGAGCTAAAAGGGTGACTCTCTGTCTCCAAGCCCCCAAATGCGCATGCACACATCCCACCCATCTCCCTTAGGTCCTCAACTCCCAGTCAGTCCCACTAAATAAAATGAATCAGCAAAATAAAAGACCTGTTTAGGGTGTGTGTGTTATTTTTGATTAAAATTTGTAGACTTATACATGAATATATAGGATATATAGGTACCAATTAATTTCCCTATCATAACACTCAAATTTTGCTAATTGTGGCAGTTTTTCCACTCTTCCAGTAATATAGTTGACCACAGGCATGGCATCCGATTCCTAGTTTATCACAGACATACAATCCTGACACCTCCAAGCTACTATTCGCCCTGAGAGGGAAACTCCTATTGACACACTTATAAACATTTTCCTTTTATGTCAACATTTGCTCTCTGTGCACAGTACTCCATCCTTCTCTATCTCTGTGAAATTTGTACAAATATACTCAGCGACTTGTTAGATTGTATTTAGCCCTGTCAGATAAGTGAGTAATAGAAAGCTAATTCATCCTAAAAATTGATTGAAAGAAATATTTTAACATTTGTCATCAGTGGTTTGACAAATATTAGCGGCATGTGTCAGGCTGTGATGAATACATGGACCGCGAGAATTTCTCTGTAGAGTTATGTCCGAGTGCCTCAGTGACAGAGGTCGATACGGAAAAAATCAATGTTTTCCTATAGTCAACACACAGATGCAAGTGTATTTTCCAGGCACTTAGACATGAGTAGCAGGGAAACTTGAACCATTCTTGAACTGCAAATGTGTGCTGCAGTTTATTCTTATCATTTATTCTTAGAAGATAGGTTTAATGGAGAGAGGGTAGCAAAACTGAGTGTTTAATATTCTACCACTCATCCTTTCATGTACTAGTCAGAGAGGTTAAAGAAGGAGCAAAATGTATTTTCCTCTTCCTCTTCATACTTATGCAGTACAAATTATGCCCCCCACCCTTTAGATGGATATTCTACTGTGCCTGCGTATTTGCGAAGACAAGGTTATAATTTCAGTGGTTTTTAAAAATTGGGACATATGAGCAGAAGCCCTTAGTCAGAGGTACACTCCGTATAAAATGTTCCCAGTATATGTGTGCAAAATTATCATGATACCTAGAAGCTTATCACACCACTCCTTTGCACACCACTCCTTTATACTACATGATTCTGTATTAAATCTGCTCCAACCAGTCTTGTCAACACATTCTATTTCACCCACGCTGCATTTGCAAACCTGTAGTCTTAAGACAACATTATTTTCTCTTTATCTGCTTCCTTATTTTTTTTTTACTTCCACTAAAGCAGTGGTTCCCAACCTGTTTTTGACTGGAGACCTCTTGACCAGGGACCCATTGACCAGGAACCACTTGACCAGGGACTACTTGACCAGGGACCCATTTGATCAGGGGCCACTTGACCAGGGACCACTTGACCAGGGACCCATTTGATCAGGGGCCACTTGACCAGGGACCCCTTTGACCAGGGACCACTTGACCAGGGACCCCTTTGACCAGGGACCACTTCACCAGGGACCACTTTGACCAGGGACCACTTTGACCAGGGACCACTTGACCAGGGACCACTTGACCAGGGACTCCTTTGACCAGGGACCACTTGACCAGAGACTTCTTGACCAGGGACTCCTTTGACCATTGACCACTTGACCAGGGACCATTTGACCAGGGACCCCTTGACCAGGGACCACTTGACCAGGGACCACTTTGACCAGGGACCACATGATCAGGGACTCCTTTGACCAGGGACTACTTGACCAGGGACCCCTTTGACCAGGGACCACTTTGACCAGGGACGCTTTTGACCAGGGATCACTTTGAACAGGGACCACTCTCCAAAATTAGTATCAAAAGGGTTACGAATCTGTTTCTGGTCATCTTTAGATTTGGTTTGGGGTTCTGATTCAGAAAATTGCATTGGACAAACCACATCAGCTCTAGTTTCTGATACAGAACATATACCATGGTCAGTGACAGGGAAGGAGTGGCAATAAAATAAACAAAGAGGAATGAGGTTCACGGAGCAGATTTTCATCATCGGATCAGATTTTCATCATTGCTTGAATGCAATTGTTGGTCCCAACTAAAGTAGACTCATTGGGTGAATTTACACTGGTATAATGAATCACATGTTGTTTTTTATGGTGACCCTATGGCAAAACTATTACAGAAACCATTACCCTATGGCAAAACTATTACAGATATTTATTGTAAAATATACTTTGTTCAGATATACTTTGACTTCTCAGATTGAGAGAGTGTGACTTTTCCAAGCTCATCCAATGGGTCCCCGTGGCTTAATGGGGATTGGAACCCTCATCCAATGCATCATATGGAGCCATGGTGGTGCAACGGGTTAAACCACTGAGCTGCTGAACTTGCTAACCAGAAGATTGGTGGTGTGAATCTGCAAAATGGGGTGAGCTTTCCACTGTTAGCCCCAGCTTCTGCCAACCTAGCCACTTGAAAACAAACAAATGTAAGTAGATCAATAGGTATCACCTCAGTGGGAAGGTAAACGGTGCTCCATGCAGTCACGCCAGCCACATGACCTAGGAGGTGTCTACAGACAACACAGCTTAGAAATGGAGATGAGTACCACCCCCAAAGCCTGAAGAGGAACACTTTACCCTTACCTGTGTTTCTAGGCATTGAATGTTTGCCTTTGTGTTTGCGTATGCTGGAATCCACGCTGAGTCTCCTTGGGGAGATAGGGTGAAATACGAATAAAGTATTATTGTTATTGTTATTATTATTATTAATATATCATGCTGGCTCTCAATTGATTTAACAGAGGCACCTAATTGGGACTAGAAACTGAATTTTGTCAAATGGGCTTGTTTCAGTTTTTCACATTATGATAATCTCTGTTTTAGATTAATGTAATATGCCCTATGTACACAGAATGCTGAATGGTTACCAACTCAGATTGGGTATGTTTCCATGCTTTATAATTATAACAATTTAATGCAACTTCAATTTCCATGGATCCCTCCTATAGAATCCTGGGATTTGTAGTTTACTAAGGAGCTTAGAATTCTCTGCTACAAATCCCTGGATCATATAAGGCACATCCATGGCAGTTAAAGTGGTCTCCAATTGCTACATCTTTGCAGTGTGGATAAACCCAATGCTGTGTTAATTGCTCTGGATTTTTTTTAAGTTCAAGATACAAATGTTGACATTTAAACATTTCATGGTTTCAGACTAACAGATTAGCGTAATGTCCTACATGCAAATAAGTTGCCCAAACTTTGCAAACGTTGCCCAAACAAATAATAATATTTATTATATGTTATGAGTCTAACGAAAAGAGGCCCTCCTTAGACCCCCATGAACTCATGAGTATGGACTCATAATGCAATTCATATAATACAGTTTGAAACTGCATTATTATGGTATTTAAAACTGCATTATTATAGTCAGTGTACACTCATATAATGGAGTCCGCGGTGGTGCAGTGGGTTAAACCCTTGTGCTGGCAGGACTGAAGATCAACAGGTCACAGGTTTGAATCCGGAGAAAGTGTGGATGAGCTCCCTCTGTCAGCTCCAGCTCCCCATGCGGGGACATGAGAGAAGCCTCCCACAAGGATGATAAAACATCCGGGCATCCCCTGGACAACAACCTTGCAGACGGCCAATTCTCTCACACCAGAAGCAACTTGCAGTTTCTCAAGTCACTCCTGACATGACATCCCCCCCACAAAACTCATAAAATGTAGTGCAATGTATTATATGGCAATGTTTGCGGGGCCCTAGTGGTGACACTCCAAGGCCATATAATGCAGTTTCAAACTTCATCTGCTTGTTTGACGCAAATATATTTCATTATACCTGGAGGTGGGAATCACATAGGTCCCCAGATGTTGTTGGACTACAACAGTGATTACCAAAGTGGGTGTTACCACCCCCTGGTGGGCGCTGCAGCAATCCGGGGTGGTGGTGGCGGTAATGGCCACAGGTGCATTTGGGGGCGATTAATAAATGTAAGGGGGCGGTAAAAGCATAAAAGAAAGATGAGAAGATTTAGAAAAATTGATTTCCTCGGGGTAGGCCAAATATGTTTGGGGACCACTGGCCTACAAGGTCCAGCAGCAACCTTGTTGACATAACCAGTGATGAAGAATGTTGGGAATTGCAGTCCAGCAATATTTGGAGAGCCATATGAATTCCAGTGCTGTCCTAGACCAAAAAAAGGTGTCTGTATATACTATAGCTATATATTTCTGTCCTTTGTAAGGCTTTCTAAATGTGGCTATTTTTAAAATACAAAAAGTGACACTTTTTTTGGACTCTTTCTTTGCTTTGTTTGCTCTGTATGTGTGTGCGCGTGGAGCTGTTCTCTCATCTCACTGGACCGTTGTACTTCCCCATTAATCATTTCAGAAGTGTCATGAAAGGCATTCTGCCATAGTTGAATCTGGCGCCCTGCCAAGCATTTCAGGCAGTTTGGTTTTCCGCAACGATTTGTTTTATGCTTAAGCGCAAGGCAGACCAACGATTTCTTCCCGAATCTAATTTTCTTTCCGTTCATCGCTGGTATTCTTGTGTTTTTAGCCACGTCGTGCCTGTTCCCCAACTCAGCACCTGCCACTCTAAATTACTTCAGTACCTTGAGACTATATACCTGCCTTCACAGGTATCTCCAGAAACTAATTGCTTGTGAAAATTCACTTAGTCCCTTTCAAGTTGACATGGCAGCAGCTGTGACATCCGCCCATTCCTCCAAATCTCCGGACGTTAATGTGAGGGAAAGAAATTGCTTTGGAGTACTAGCCTTCCCTTTCACAAACAATGCATACACACAAACACACACACATATTCTGTAGTTTGACGAGTATGTACCTGTATGAATCAATTCTTTTCCCTACCGAATATATGACAGAATTGGAAGAAGCAGGAGATCTATTGTCTTGGGGACTGTGGGAGGTATAATGTAAAAATAATTTGGCATGTATTTTTGACCAATTCTCTTAACTTCTGGGAAAATTGCTTCTTCTAGCTTGTATTCCATGCAGCATGCATTCTAAACAACAGAACAAAGGAAAAACTAGCCATACTTCATCCACTGGTATGATTTCTTCCTAAGTTTGGTTTGGAAATTCATATTAAGGTTGGGTTTTTTTCCTCCTACTTCTTGCAGTGTTTCTGAAACTCTTCTTATTCAAATCCTATACAGGAGTACTTTACTTTAAGGCACTTAGAGTTCTTCACAAAAGCAGCAAAATGGGGAAAAATTAAGCTTTTATTTTGCTTTGGCATCCTTGTTAGGTGCAGAGCTATTGTACTCTTAGTAAATAATTTTAGAAATATGGTTTTAGGCTTTTATATTTGCTGACAAGTGTAAAGAAGCTGCAATTCACTTTTAGGCAATGCTTGATTTATAATGGTGGTCTGGAACCAAACGTACCATATTAGCCAAGTATGCCTGTACTAGATTCTGGCATGACATCAACTCCATTTTCTGTAAATTAGCACAACAATTGTACCGTGTTCCCCAGAGAGCCACAATGTCAGAGCCCCCAAAATACTCAAAGTGATACAGGGCTTATGGAGAAAGTATAGTAGAAAAGAAGTATTATTCTTCCTTCCTGGCTACTTTTTGTGTTTCGGGTTCCTTCTCAGAGAAACCAATAGGAGGAAACTGAAAAACAGCAACTCCAGGTTTTGCATAGATTAGGAATGAGTTCTGATATGTCTGGAGTAGGTTCTTCCAATTCACTGTCCCATCTGACATAACCACTGCAGTACCCTGATCTGCCCATCCTCTCCCATTTTGGACAGGGACCAAACGTGCAGTGAGGGATGTTGGATTTCTCTCTCTTTTAATTTGGGCATATCTAGTAGGGATAAACAATTTGGATAAACCCCATTCTGTTTTTGGTGTCCCAAATTTGGTCCCCCCCCCCCCGATTTTTTTCCAGGACCTTCCCAAATTTGAGCAGGCCAAAATCAGTTTTTCAATCTGGCAGCGGAAAGATCAGTTTTTGCTCCAGGAAGATGTAACCCATTGGCGGCAATGAGGGAACTTCCCAGGCTCCCCCTTTCCATTTTTAGGGCACCAGTCTTAAGAAGCCATCTTTTCTGGCATTGTTTCCTTTTATATTGGTCAATAACACCTGGGTTTAAGGTATCTGACTTAAGGATTTGCACAGATTAGGAATTAATTCTGATATGTCTATAGTAGGTTCTTCCAATTCACTGTCCCACCTGACATAACCACTGCAGTACCCATTTTGGACAGGCACCAAATGTGCTATGAGGGAAAATCCGGCATAACCGAGATGCTCTAGGCAATTTATAAGCTAAATTGTAAAAGATAAAATACATACATACAGAAATTAATGATTACCATAGATCAAATGCTCTAGTGAAAAGCCAGGTCTTAAGTGCTAGAGTAAAAAGCCCTAAGTCACGCATGGCTCTCATACAGGGAGGCAAGGAATTCCATAAGGCAGGGGCAGAAATAGAAAAAGCCCTGCGTCTGGTACAGGCATGTAGCCAGGGGAGGGGGGGCTTGAGGGGCTTCAGCCCCCCCCCCCCGAAATTCTCATGGTGGTTCACGAAAAGGCCTTACTGGTGCATTATTTAAACTGTTATGTTTATTCATATCATGATCTGATCACCATACTCAATATATCCCATATGCATGGGGTATTGGGGTAATGATACAAAAGGTTTGCTAGGCTAGACCCTCTTTCACTCAGACTCAGCCCCCCCCCCAAAACTCAGCCCCCCCGAACCCCCCCGAATCCCCCCCCGAAAAATGTTTCCCCCCCCCCCCCGAAACGAAATCCTGGCTACGGGCCTGGTCTGGTACTTTCCAAGTGCACTTCTCTAGGACCCGGTATATAGAGTAAGTTGCGTTGGGCTGGTCGTTGCAACCTCCGATGCTGGGAGAAGGAGAGGCGGTCCCTAAGGTACGATGTACCCTGGCCGTAAAGAATTTTAGCAATGACTTCACAGTTAGTCAGTCTAAGGGTGCCAAGGAGCCTAAAGGCTGTGATATCTTCCACATCAAAGGTTAAGGAAACTATCTCAAAGTTTAAGAAGCCAAAGGTTAAAAAACTAAGTTTAAGGCTTGGAGAAACAAGCTTTAATTATTGAGAAACCAATTCCACAGTTTAAAGAGAAAAAGATTTAAGAGGAGGTTAACAAAATTCGAAGTCAGACAAAGGACACAGAAAAGAAGCTCGAAAAGGGATCTCTTTGGAAAAGAGAATCCAAGTTAAGTTCTGAGCTTCCATCTGTTCATTCAAGTAATTGTTTGTTAGCCGGACCCTGGGAGGAGTTAGGGTACTGATCTTCAATACAATTAAATTCATTTTTTGTTTACTGAACAACCTTTTGTTATGAGCTTCCAACTGTTTTTGCCAAACATAGGGCACCTGAGAGAATTAGTTCGGTGACAGAACATGAATGCACATTGGCAACTCAAGAGGAGGTGTTTAAAATGAAATGAAAGAATTGCATACATCCTAAATCTGGAATTACGGTAATTCAGAAGTGAACTCTGTTCCACCTATGTACCACTTGGTACATTACCCCAAAGAAATTTAGTTATATGTATAAAACTGTAGGGGAGAAAACTGTTGGAAATGCCATGACCACGAAGGGTATTATTTTCACATGTGATGGTCTTGTAGGGAGGCTCAAAAATTCTGAAAAGCCATACATGAAGAAACTAAAAAAATACTTAGAATCTCATTCCCATGTAAACCAGAATATTATTTACTAGGCCTTATGGATTCAGAGATTGTATTGAATCATAATATGACAACGGCGGCGAGAATCTCCGATGCAAAACTTTGGAAATTGGACAAGGTATCAGAGATTGATGATTGCTAAGTAAATTAAGTGAAATTCAATACATGGATAAACTAACTTTTTTTAAAGAATACTTCGGGAAATCCAATTAAAAGGACTGATCGGAATCTTGTTGATGAATATGTAAAGGAAAAAGGGCTATAAGGTCATTATTAAAGTATGGACTATGGACTCTTCATTAAATCTTTTCTTCAAATATATATGGATATTTGAACTTATAATGTAAGAAAATGAGAATTGTAATGGCACAGAATGGAAGTCACTTAGACTACTTTTTTCCTCTTTTTTCTTTTTTCTTTTTCTCTTATTATTATTATTATTATTATTATTATTATTATTATTTTCTCTCTCTTACACTTTTTGTTTCCCACTTTACTATTGTTCCAATGTTCTCCCACTTTTAATGTAAAATATTAAAATGCTTTCCCCTTTGTGGATAGTAAAAATATTTTTTTTAAAAAGAAGTGAACTCTGTTAAATCAAAATTTAACTGGGTGGGGTGTTCAAGAGGGGAGAACATAAGGTACAGTATGAAATGTTAAAGGAGAAAACAATGTGGGCAATCCTATCTCTGCCATCACCATTTCTTTTGTGAAACAATCTCTTCTCAAATGTGTGCTATCTTACTACAAATAAAATTGTAAACCCCTTCCCTCCATTTATTATAATGTTATTTCATGTTTATCCAAGCCATATTATTTTGGTTCTCAAAATCTCAGTCACAAAGTCAAAGTAGTTTTAAATGCTATTTCAAATGCTGTCCTATGTTTGTGTTGTATTCATGCCGTACCTTCATTGTCCGGGAGCTACTCATCATTCTTTTTTAGTGTGAAGAACTTCCTTTTTCATTAAAAAAATATCCAACCTTGTATCCACAAACTTTTATGAATTCATGCATTCACAAGTAGCATTTCCTATTCATAAAAGTATTTATTTGTATACTGCTCCATCTCCCTTATCTTACAAACTACCATAATAATCCAAAGCATATCTATATCATGTTCTTTTAGTACAGGCACATTTCCTTTACCATCCACACTGCAAAATTAGAGCAGTTTGATATGACATTAACTGCCATAACTCCATCTCATGGAAACCTGGGATATGTAGTTGGTTGTGGCACTAGAGTTCTTCAACAGAGAAAGGTCATATCTCACAAAACTACAAATCTCAAAATTCCATAGCATTGAGTTGACATTTAATGTAGTGCCAAACTGCTATAATTCTGCACTGTGGATTCAGCACAGTTAACAATGTCTGAAAGTGAAGCTTCTTTTTCACAAACATTTAAATCTGGCCATTCTCCCTTTCCTCCTAATCCTCTGGCTACGTGGATGTTTTTAGGAGCATTGGTATTGAGAGGATAATGAAAAGGAAACACAGACTTTCAGTGCTGGGTTGCAGCAATGTAAACAATATAATGAAAGAAGCTTGAGCTGAGAAAAACTGTGATCAACACTCTAGTCAATCCTACTGTTGCCATGTGTGCCTGCCTATATGGCCAGGTAAACAACAGCTGCCTCTAGAATCCCTTTCGGAGCATGCATAGCTAGCAAAACAGAGAGAAAGAGGATAACAGATAAGCACACTGTAAGATCAAGCACCAAAATGGAAATTACAATCAAAGTCGAAGTTGGTGAGAGAAAAAGTCATCCCTGAATGCATTTTGGAAGAACCTTCAAGTGGTATCCAGAAGTTTGCAAAGTTTTGTTTGCTCATACAAGGCTTATTTGTCCTGGTTATGTCACATGTTCCATTGAAAGTGCTGACCTATAAAGTGCTATATGGCTCAGGCCCAGGCTATATGACAAAAGATTTTCTGGACTTATTTATAAGTATATCAGGCAAGTCTGTTGTTTATTAATATTTTTTGATCCTGATATTGTATGTTTTCAAACTATGCATCTTTTCTTGTATTCTTTTCAAAAGGAATCTTGCATTTCAGAGCCTGGAAGAAAGGCAGGCTATATATATCTATATTAATAAAAATGTAATGTTCATTTGTGGGATTAATATAACTCAAAAATGACTAGACAAATTGACACAAATTTGGACACAATACACCTATCAGGTCGACAAGTGACCATCATTCATAAAAACACTGAAAAACACAGTGGAAGAGATTTAAAAAGCAAAAGAGAGAGAGAGAGAAAAGAAAATGCATTGCAATGCATGCACATAACCACATATATACACATATACACAAATATATATATACACACACATATACACATACAGTATATACACACACAACACATTCTGAACACCACCAATGACAGAATTGGGGCAAACTTCCCATACAGAACCCCCATGACCAACAGAAAATTCTTAAGACCATCCAGTCTAACTCCCTTCTTCTACACATACAGTATATACACACACAACACAAATACACAGACTGGGCCACAGCAACGTGTGGTAGGGGATAGCTAGTGTGTATATATCTATATAAATAAAAATATAATGTTCGTTTGTGGGATTAACATAACTCAAAATTCACTATACGAATTGATACCAAATTTGGACAGAATATGCCTAACAACCCAATGAATGACCATCACTCAAAAATTGATTTTGTCATTTGGGAGTTGTAGTTGCTGGGATTTATAGTTCACCTACAATCAAAGAGCATTCTGAACCCCACCAATGACAGAATTGGGACAAACTTCCTACACAGAACCCCATGGCCAACAGAAAATTCTTAAGACCATCCAGTCCAACTCCCTTCTTCAGGGCAAGAAAACGTAATCAAAGCCCTCCTGACAAAGAGCCATCCAGCCATAGATATATAGAGAGATATATGACTCTCACGCACAGAGATATAGTATCATAGATTTGAAAGGGACCCCTAAATAAGGACAATTCTATGTTGCATGCTCCAGAGTAGGCCAACCAGACAATCTCTACGTCAACACAAGCATAAAGAAATTACATATATTAGAAACCAACACTTTCTCATTACTTTCTTTTCCAGATCACCAGACTGGGCGTGGCAGGGGACGGCTTGTGTGTGTGTGTGTGTGTGTGTGTATTATATAAGGTGAAGGATGGGGGGATGTGCATATTCTCAGTTTTGAACCAAAAGTTTTCTGAAATGTGTTGAACTGCTCTTCTTTTTTGAAGTGTATGAACCTATATCCATATTCCTTTCATGTTATTTCTGTTTCTGATGCTATTTTTTTTGTTAAAGAAGTCATGCCCAGGAACACATCTACTTCATTAATTGAGGGATACCTGTAATCATATGGTTTTCAAAATGATTAAGTTATATGTGATGCATCTTATCCCACTAGATTTAATGTCATGCAATTGCCATATTTAGACTTTTTAAAAAGTGAGAAAATAAAAACAACTATCATGTATCTCCCTCTCTGTGCCAGGACTAATTTGGAACTGGGTAAGACCTTCCCTGAAGACCTGTAACTGGTAGATATGGGGGAAATCTATGAAGAAGCCCAGCCATGAGATCAATGGTAGTGGTGTTGGTTGGGATACCTGCTCGCCATTGATTGCATGTTTTATTCTGACCTCTTATTCTGTCTTTACAAGCACAGCTCTGCTGGGAAGGTGCAGCAAAGGCAGTGGTGGTGCGTTGGTAGCCCGAGGAGCAAGACACACTTTATTTTGCTTTTTCAATGGTGAAGGCTTTGATCTGCCGTCTCACCATTGATCTCATTCATGGTCAGCCTTGGCTGTGAAGCAGGTGATAGCCCTGAGGAGAAGGAGAAAAACAGCAGTTATGATCTGAATTTGGCAGGGAAAGGAGTGTTAATGAGGGGTAAGGTTTCTATAGCAGCTATAAAGACAACTGGTTACAACTCATCCTGTTTAATGATTTCAAGATGCACACCATCTTGAAATACTTGATCCCAGTAGGTTCTAAGGCCACTGGTCTGATGGGAATCACAGCCTCACATCTGTGCAAACGTAGCCTTACTTACTGTACTCTTCATGTACAGGCATACTTAATTGTATGAGGGTATTTTTTAAGTAAGGTCTGTTTTGTTGTAGACACTAGTAGTTCGCGCGCAAACTGCAACGAGCGCGTGCGTTGTGTACCGGCATGCTTCGGGAACAACTGTGCTCAGTTTCTGCTCTGTAGCTAACCTGTACGTTTCTGTTCTGTGCTTTAAAAATGTTTAAGACTATCAACTCACTCGCTGCATGTGAGGTTCGCTTTACGGTTTTTGTCGGCAAGGAACCTGCCCGCTGCAGAAATTCATTGACAGATTTGTGAAGTGTACGGTGATACTGTTATGAGTGAAAGCAAAGTGCGTAAGTGGGTACAACAATTCAAAGATGGCCATGACAACGTTCATGATGAGGACCACTCCGGTTGCCCTTCTTTGGTTACAGACGATTTGGTGGCCTCCGTTTTTACGAAGAGGGTATTTTAAAATTGGTTCAGAGGTATGATAAGTGTTTGAACAAACTTGGCAACTATGTCAAAAATAGAGTAAAGTATGTACTTTCTGAAACTACATCTACTTTTTTGAAATAAACTTTCATTGTGTACTTATGTTCCAATGGACCTTACTTAAAAAATACCCCTCGTAAATTGAGTAAAATGGGTTGTTCCCTGAAAAGAGGAGATTTTTCTGGGACTGAGCTCATCCATACCTGACAGGTCTATTGGTTGCTATGTGGCAGAACTATGACAGGTGTAGAGCCTGTCAGGCCAAAAATGTAATGGTTGGCCAGGGATAAATACAGCTCTGAAATCTCAGAGGACATGACCATATTCATTCTGCTATTCAAGTTCTGTGCGTACTTGCATCTCTGCCTAAGTAAACAAGGAGGCTGGATGCTTTATACAGAAGGCAGATTTTTAAGCAATTGGGGACAATATGTTTTCAACTAAGCCTTAACTAATATGTTTAGCAAGCAGTTTTTAACTTGAAAAGCTGGACGTATGTTTCCAATAAGCATAGAGCCTGTGTGGTTACAATCTATCATTGCATTAGGTTTGCTTAGACACATTGATTTCGGTGTCTACTGAGATTTGCTTGCTCTTTTTTGCTTATTTTTCTACTTTTTGTTTAAAGTTGTTGCAAATCCTTGAGCAGCAAGCATATTTAATATGCAGCGAGTGGAAAAGTGGCATAATCAGAGAAAGTTCTCACTACATTAGCAGAGTTAGGGGAAAGGTAATTAATGTATAGGACAGCCTGTCTCAACGCAAAAAACTCCAGATAATTTGGACTGCGAGTTCTATTATGATATGCCAATATCCTTGATGGTGAAGAATTATGGGAGGTTTGCCCCAAATCTCTGGACATTTTACTGACTCTCATAGACCTTCACCAGTGTACCCTACAAGTCAGAACGATAACCTTGTTTTCTGAAAATTATAGGAGCTGCAGTTAACTTTGGAGGATGCCAGGTTGGGGAAGGTTGTGGTTATAATACTGGTAGTCTATCATATTTTATGAAGGGAGAAAATGACTGAAGCAAAGGGGTAAAGATGTTCCTCTGAGGACTTGTTTAAATCTATAACATTGCAGTTTGCAAGGTCTTTCCAAATAGCCACCTCAGATTTGCAAGTTATACATGAGCCTTTTAGTAAAACACTAAGATTCACAGGAGCTTAGTTTTTGGATAGAAAAGAAGCAGGGAATATAGGAACAGTTAGGAAAGAATCCTGCCTGAACCTGTCAGAGTTGTTAATATTGAACTAGATCAATGTTTCTCAACCTGGGGGTCAGGAAACAATGTTTCTCAACCTGGGGGTCAGCGAGGGGGGGGGGTGTTAGAGGGGTCACCAAAGACCATCAGAAAACTTAGTATTTTTATTTATTATGTTGGTCATGGGGTTTCTGTGTGGTAAGTTTGACCCAATTCTATCACTAGTGTGATTCAGAATGTTCTTTGATTGTAGATGAATTAGAAATCCAAGCAACTACAACTCCCAAATGTCAAGGTCTATTTTCCCTAAACTCCACCAGTGTTCCCATTTGGGCATATTGAGTATTCATGTCAATTTTGGTCCAGATCCATCATTGTTTGAGTCCATGGTACTCTCTGGATGTAGGTGAACTACAACTCCAAAACTCATGGTCAATGCCCACCAAACACTTCCATTATTTTCTGTTGGTCATGGGAATTTTGTGTGCCAAGTTTGGTTCAACTCCATCATTGGTTGAGTTCAGAATGCTCTTTGATTTAGGTGAACTATAAATCCCAGCAATTACAACCTCCAAATGACAAAACTAATCCTTTCCTAACCTCACCAATATTCAAATTTGGGCGTATCGGGTATTTGTGCCAAATTTGGTCCAGTGAATGAAAATATATCCTACATATCAGATATTTACATTACGATTCATAACAGTAGCAAAATTACAGTTATGAAGTAGCAACAAAAATAATTTTATGGTTGGGATTCACCACAACATGAGGAACTGTATTAAGGGGTTGTAGCATTAGGAAGGTTGAAAACCACTGAACCGGATGGACTAATATTTGATTGGATACAACATAAGGGATTCTGAGTTCTCAAGCATCATTTTATTTATTATTTATTTACTACATTTATATTCAGCTTTTCTCCCCTAAGGGAACTCAAAGTGGTTTCCAACATTATAAAGGCAAAATTCAATGCCATACATACATGTGAAAACCATTTGTTGCATTTATGTCTAAATCCAACATAAAATTGCATTTAGACATAAAGCATAAACAATTAAACACTGATAATATAATAACATTTATATTAAAGCCCACCAATAATCAACATGATTTAAAAGCTGTTATTACAATCACGCCATCCAAAATTGAGTCCGAAATCATCTCTACTATTGGGCAGAAACTGAAAGCAGTTTGCCAATACTAATAGAATAGATTATTTAAATAAACAAAGCTACCCTCAGTGTTGATTTATCAAGTTTCCATTGATTACATGGCTCTTGCTTGGTTGGTATGAGCAAGTTGGATTTAGGTCAAAATCATTTGAGGTCAGGAATCTGTTCTGAGTATCAGAACAAAGTTGAGCCCAATGTCCTCTCACACACAAATTATCCTTGGTTTCTCCAAACTTTCATTTCAGCAATATAATTTAGCATAGAGTACAGGTTATTTTATCACTACGGTAGTGAAACCAAGAGGAGTCAGAAATCCTTACTTGTCTACTTGCAACCCCACTCCTCAATTTACACAAGGGTCCAGATCCCCCTTTCCCCAAATTAGTTTAAATTTCACCCTGAACCTTTAAATCAGCGAATTTCAAATGGAGGTGCTGTAGGAGCATCAACCAGCTTAGTCAATGGTCTGGGATTCTGGGACCTCTAGTTCAAAATATCCAAAGTTTGAGAACGACATACCCTGTTCTTGAGCAGTGCTTTATATCCATGAAGGCTGTTGTGCCGGGATGTATCTCTGAAGACACATACATATAATTCAGCCGTGTTTTGCCTGCCTGAAACATATTGTACCCAAGACTTAGTCCTCAGGAGACATTCAGAGAACTAGGTGGACTTTTTAAGTTTGGTGAGAAAATGTTCAACTGGAAAGAATTATCTCTATGTATGCATGCATTCCCTCACCCAGGGCATCCCTTGGAATCTGAAAAGCCGTGCTCCTTTACAGTAATAGAACAACAATTGCAGAAATATTGCACTAAAGGATTATAGTCTTCTCTATATGAAACTTTTATTTATTGCTGGACTTTCAAGCAAGCTTGTTTGTATGGAGTGCAATGCATTAAAAGTACAAGAACGGAAAAGGTCTAAAATGGTTTAAAATAAAACAGAGCTAAAATTTTGTCCACATTTGCCTCCTCAGAGACTGAGCTTCAGATTTGCAGGCTGGACAGCAAGCCAGAAGCCTGACATCTACACAAGCACAGAATTCATATTGGAGTTTGGCAGTGGATTTGAGCTGTCACGAGATATTGTCATGGTACAGGTGAGCCGATCCCTCAGATAATATGGGCCGATCTGATGAAGCAGCTTAAGAATGAGGAATGAGGATTTGAATTTGATGTGATATTCCACAGAGAGTCAGCGGAGCGAATGTTGCCGTGATATACGCTCCAGTTCTGAAACAATTGTAGCATTGCACATGTCAGCAATTTCGCTCTAGATAATTGAAATAATCAAACTTGTGGGTTGCAAATATGTGAACTTATCATGTATGACAAATCATGATGGCTGGTTCCAAAATCCAGGAAGACAAGAAATAATATATTGAATATTCTTTTTATGCCGTAAATAGAAGGAAAACTTGGTTTAGATCTTTTGAAATCCAGTGAATTGACAAAATAATATCTCATCTGAGCATTAGATGATACAGCTTATTTCTTTACAGCACAAACCTATGCATGTGCCTACTAAGAAGTAAGTCCCGGTGAGGACATACATAAGGCACATTGCATACATCAGTGCTACTGAAACTGTGGTCAATGAACAGATGACAGTCCCTGAGCTATTAGCTGCCAGTGCCTGGCAAGTTTCCATGAAAGAAATAAACAATGATTACCAGTGGGCATAATAGGGTAACAGTCCCTGGCACTCTGGGCTGGAAACTGCTGATCAGATAACTACTACATATTTGTTTATTTGTTTATTTATTTATTTATGTTAAACTTACAAATGCATTTGAATGTTGATATAAAATAAAGTACAGTTTTCCATTTGAATACAATATTCCTGCTTCTTGGCAGGGGGTTGGACTAGATGGCCCATGAGGTCTCTTCCAACTCTTTGATTCTTTGATGCTATAATCCATCCACATTTATGGTTTTGACTTTTATGGATTTTATTATTTACAGATTTGATTTTAAATGTTCTCACTAGGAATCTCCTGGTCTTCCAGTGTAACTCTATGGTCAACTTCCTCCAGCCATGCTGGAGGATCTAGAGCAGTGGTTCTCAACCTGGGGTCCCCAGATGTTTTTGGCCTTCAACTCCCAGAAATCCTAACAGCTGGTAAACTGGCTGGGATTTCTGGGAGTTGTAGGCCAAAAACATCTGGGGACCCCAGGTTGAGAACCACTGATCTAGAGCAGTGGTTCTCAACCTGTGGGTCCCCAGATGTTTTGGCCTTCAACTCCCAGAAATCTTAACAGCTGGTAAACCGGCTGAGATTTCTGGGAGTTGAAGGCCAAAACACCTGGGGACTCACAGGTTGAGAACCACTGATCTAGAGATTTCTACAGGGAACACCTTTCTAGAATTTTTCTCCAACATATTTGAGTCATACTAGAAAACCTAGAAATTCCAATAGAAATGTTCTCTCTGATAAAAAAAAAGCAATTTCTTTATTTTCAGTTTTTCACTTGTTGTTTGCACTTGTTTGCACTTGTTGTTTGCCTTCAAGTCATTTGACAACCCTAAGGCGAAGCTTTCACAGTTTTTTGTTGTTGCAAGATTTGCTCAAAGGAGCTATACCGTCTTCAGAGGTTAAGGGAGTGTAACTTGCCTGAGGTCACCCAGTGGGCTTCATGGCTGAGTCTCGTGATAGTCTAACACAGGCATGGGCAAACCTTTTTGCTTTGGGACTGCATTGCAAACCTAGTTAGAAAGGCTGAGCTGGGCCAGGCAACTCCAGGAGAGAGGACAGCCGGACACACACTGCTGGGAGGAAGGTGAGACACATGGCAACTGCCCTGATCTTCCTCCTGCTTCTCCTTCTCCGATCCTTGAGCTGTCCTCTTGGCATTATGCCGAGAGGAGGGTGAGACAGACGGTGGCTGAGATTGCTACAAAGGGCTCTCAGGAACAGCGTGCCTTTCTTGAGCCATTCTCCCAGCATAAGGATGGGTGCGCTCACACTGTCCTTATGCCAGGAGGAGGGCGAGACATGCAGTGGTGCTCCAGAGCTCTCAGCTTCTGCCTGCATTCCTCCCCCATCTTTTTGGCATAAGGACACGGCACGCCAAGAGGACAAGAAAAATGAAGAGGGCCCTAGTTAAGTGCCCAGTGGCCACATCGGGCCCCTGGGCCTCAGTTTACCCATGTCTGGTCTAACATTTCAATCACTATGCAACACTGGCTCCTCTAATTAATGTATTTATTTTTTAAAGAATTTCTTCAAATTGCAGTCCGAGAGTTCAAGGCAGGGAACTATATTGTAAAATTGTATATTGTTTCCATCTACAATTGTCCTCATGATGCACTTTCCCCCCTGTCCATAATAAAGCCAAACCCCACTGCTCCCCCCTCTTGGACTCCTCCCTCACAAATATACTTTTATTCCTATCTCACCCAGGGTTTTAACATTTTATCTCGTGCATTTGGCCCACCCTTTCTGTTTGATTTTATTATGTTATTTTGCACCATTTATTTTATTTTATTTTGTTACTTTATGTATTTTGTTTTTGATGTAATTTTTCTGTTGTTTTGTGTCTAACTTTGCTGTATTATTCTTGGCCTTGGACTCATGTTAGCTGCCCCGAGTGATGGCGGGGTATAAATAAAGATTATTATTATTATTATTATTATTATTAAAACCAAGAAACATGAGTAATCCCTTATATATGGCTGATGGTGGAAAGTACCATCCTGGTGGCAAGCTTTATTTAGGAAATAATAATAATAATAATAATAATAATAATAATAATAATAATAGTAATAATAATAATAATATAAACTTTATTTGTACCCCGCCACCATATCCCCAACGGGGACTCGGGGTGGCTAATGTGAGGCCAAGCCCAAAATACAATACAGCAAAATAAAATACAGAATGCAAACAACAAAAAATTACATTAGAATAAAATATATACCATAGCAAAATAAAACAAATAAAGCAAATTAACACATTATAAAATTGAATAAAATGGGCAGGCCAAATGGACAAGGTAAAATGATAAAACCCTGGATGAGGTAGGAAAGAAAATATATAATTGAGGGAACCCAAAAAGAGTAAACAGTGGGGTAGGCTTTCAGTATAGGATGGGGGGAAGTGCATCATAGGGGCAACACTATATGTGCTGTCGCACGCTGGGCTCCTATAAAAGACTGTAAACAGGACTTAAATTCTGTTAGCCCAACGGGATGCCAGGGATGCCTCAGAGAGAGGTTTTTTGGGATTTTCCTAAAAAGATGAGCTCCAAAGTCTTTAAAGATGCAACAAAATCTTTATTACTGAACAAATAACAAATCTTCAATGATTAGCTTCAAAGTTTTCTTAATAAACTATTGGCTTTCTCAATCTTGCCCCGAAAGGCAGGCAACTGTTCCTTCACTGTTGGGAAAATCCCCAACCTCTACCTGGGCAATCTGTCTTCTCTTCTGTTGGCGTGGGACCCCTACACCCGGTCCAATCTGCTTTATGGTTGCCGCGAAGGGCCCTTACCGAACAGAGACTTTGCAGAACTTCCAGGAGGAGGAAGATGTTCACTTCCCAGTGATGGCTGGCTGAAGGGCTGTGGGACTGGATCCCTAGCAAGAGAGCTGTGAGGCTGTATCTGTATATCCCTGGCCAAGCTATGGGGCTATTTCTCCCCAGCCAAGCTGTAAATTATGAAGCCTTTTACAGGAGGTCCTGGTTTAAGTCCTGTAAGGAAGGCTTCTCTATGTGGACTGAGCCAAAATGGCTCCTAATTCCCACCAAAACTCAAAAGGGGGCGGAACTAGGGAACCTAATGATAATTGACAGGTCATTGACCCAATAACTGCAAAGTATGGAAAGCCATCTAACTGCAAATGCACAGAACCTTAAAATACATGCAACACTCAACAAATAGCAAGATAAGCTGGAGCTCCTGGTACGGTCGTACCAGAACACTATCAGATGGAGCAAACAGAAATGGGATAAATGGTCACTCTCCAAAGGCACATCGGAAGAGCCAAGTTTTCAAATTTTTCTTGAAGGCTGCTAAGATGGGGGCTTGCTTAATCTCACCAGGTAGTGAGTTCCAAAGTTGGGGAGCCACAGCGGAGAAGGCTTTCTCCCTCATTCCCAGAAGTTTTGCCTGTGAGAGAGGAAGAGGCAAAAGGAAGGCCTTTCTGAGTGGCCAGTCATTTCCTTTTCTTTTATTTCTGTTTGCCCACTCGACACCATTAAGGAGAAAATAACTTAAGTCCTTATAAATTGGAACTGTTGATGCCAGCAATTCTGCTTTGCCCACTGTCACCATCTTGTTTTGGTGCTCTATTAAGCAGCAAACATTTCTAGAAGAGAAAGAATGTAAACTCATTCAGTGCCTGACACAATATATAGGGAAGGAGGGGAGAAGATCAGTGTATGCTGTCCTTTATGGATGTGCTATACTTTATAATGCCATTCCTTTTCTTCTGCTTTCCTCTCTCCCATCACCTGCCCTTTCTTTTCCTGGAACAGATCTGTCTAAATATATGTCGAAAAGAAGTTTGTGCAGCTATGATCAACTAAGGAAGCCATTTGTCTTTTGTCTCATGTTTTTGAAGTCCTGTTCTCTCTTCCTTAGAAATCAAGATAGATGGATTGATTTCAAAACTTCAGCATCAGCTGCTGTCGTTCTCAGCAATCCGCTCCACTTTAATTTCTCAAAGATGTCCAATCCATGCAGTAGATGGAGCAAAGAACTGCAGGAGAGGAAAAAAAAGACTCTGTCTGTGCTTAATAAGCAGCAGGGAGCCAGAGCAATCTAACAAAATAACAGCTACGATATTTTGAAGAGAAGAACTGCTGAGTGTGAAATGCCAGAAATCTTTTCATACCATTCATGTATTTGCACCTCTTTTAAAAATTGCACTTGCTTTCTTTAAAAAATTATGGCTTCTTTTTGTTTTTTAAGGATTTTTCTGTATCTTTTCCACACTAGACTTCCTAATCCACTTTACCTTCCACACACCCTGCAGCCTCAGTCGGACATCCATCCCTATGACACCACCGTTGCCTCTGTTCGTTTGTCTTTTAAATGCCTGTCATATAGCGGTTGACGGTTCAGAGTCTCTGTCAGGAAAACAGTGAGAAGCCTACATGATACAACATTTCAGGGGTGCTTTCTACTTTTGTGACCTTCTTTCACACACATCTGCTGGCTTTTCACTCCAAAACACTGCTTTCATCCTCCATGTTTCCACTGCAACTGTCTCCTGTTTTAATTCTGCTTCAACCAAGGGCAGACTATTGTTATATGGATCATAATAAAGATAGTCTGTAAAAAAAGAGACAGCATAGTTGTTTGTATTCTGCTTTTCTTATATCATATATTCAGGAAGATATGTAGGCTTTATATTATCCAGAGACTGTCTAGGTCTTGATATCTTTAAATTCAGTAGAGTTGCTGCATCATAAGCTTATTCTTTCAGTCAATGATTGTTTCAAAGCAAGACATTTCTTTACATAATTCATCTCATTCCCACGCAGTTAATTAAATTGTGTATTTTCCAATGCTTTAAAATGTTGGATGGAATTTACTAAGGTAGTTACAAGCTCAAGGCCTTGAAAGCTATGGTGCAACTCCCAGCGAAAAAGCAATGCACATTGTTTTAGGATTGCAGCTGCGCGTCGGGTTGAGCAAAGAATGCCACTAAATGGAACTCAAGATTATAATAATTTGGTAGGGAACACCTTTTTAAAAAAACAAATTATTTAAAATGTTTGTTTGTTTTGGTCTGGGTAGAGGAGAAGAAGGCAAATCCGCTCTCACCTTGCTCAGCCTTCAATGAGAATTGGAAAGATGTTGAAGATTTTTAGGAACTTTAGTACGTCCTGTTTTGTTATTTTCAAAGCAGAAAGTTTCATTCTTTTTCTGTCTCGTTCACCTCCTTCTTTAGTTCTTGTCGCCTATTTTGTGGGGAAAGGGCAGTTGGAAGCGGTTCATTTTGACCCCGAAACCTGAAATCCCACTCAGTTTGGAAACCATGTTGGGAATTTGCACTGACCATTTAATGTGGGGTGGAACCAGCAGAGAAAGGAGTATATCTTTCCCTCCAGGATCTGCAATCTGTCGAGGAAAATCACAAGGAGGTGTGGAATAGGCTCTCTTCCAGAGCAGCCCTCAAATTGGCTTCCTTCATCCTGCATTAAGCAGTCAGTGTAGACTCGCCCTGGGACAGCATAGAAGTGTAGGTGTGGGAATAGGAAAACAGAGGTCAGAACCATTCCAAATCTATTTTGCCTTCTGCCATAATGCTCCTCCTCTCAAAAACAAACCCAGTTGTTAAATTTAAAGCTGGTTAAAATTAGATGGGGAAACTACCCGACTATCTGTTCCTAGGGGTGTTTACAAAGTGAGGGTTTGGCCCTCAGTCACGGGCAGAAATCAGGAATGAACTCAATTCCCTGTCTTGCCTTCAAGAGACACCGATTTAGGGGCCACCCTGATTGACAGCAAGGCTTGCCTTCCTCAGAGAGAGGTCACCCACTGGCGGGGGCGCCTCAATAGCGCCCCTCGGGGATTTGCGCTATATGCAAATACATAACTTACCTATTGCTTCAGCTGCCCCTGACAATTATTCCACTTTAACTGCCATGGCTCCATCCTATGGAATCCTGGGATTGGCAGTTCAGGGAGAGATATTTAGAACACTTAGCTAGAGAACACCAAATTCACCTCAAACAACAAATCACAGATTCCATATGATGGAATCATGGCAGTTATATAGTGCTATAATTGGGTGGTGTGAATGAGCTATTAAACTGTGGCCATGCTGATTAGAGGATTTGGGGAGCTGTAGCATGAAAATAAATTTTCCAACCTCTGCTTTGATGTAAGCCAAATGTTTAAAATAATTATCTTGAGTCACATGAATATAAAAAGAACTGGCTTTTTTCATTGAGTTTGAAACTACATTTAACTTATTCCCTCTTGATGCAACACTTTTCAGCATAAAAATTATGTAAAAAGCCATTTTTCTGTACTATCCATGAGGGAGCCAGACAATCCCTTCATAGTTTCCAGCAAAATGATGAATTGCCATTCTAAGCAGCCCTCTTATTTTAAACCAGCCCTTTTTGCAAAATTAAATGGGAGAAGACAGAAATATATAACATTTATTTTGCATTTTGAGTGTCAAGAGAGGGAAAAGTAAACACTATAGCTGAAATGCTGGGTGTAAAAATAGACTAGCCCTTTGGATGTGTAACTTATTTTTATTCGGCTTTTAAAATATATTTGATATGATGAATAAGTATTGCAGAGGAACATGAGACAGCTCGGTAATTTACAAATGGATCTGAGTAGTAGACTGAACAACACATAATTGTAATAGGTTACACCTTCTAAATGGGGATCACAGAATATAAGAACAACAAACACTCAAATTGCCCCAATTTATCAGGGAAAATCCCAATTAATCCTCTGTCATTTCACTTTAAAGTGCCTTTAAAATATTTCAGTTTTTCTGTCTCCTCCTACTTTTCCCCCTTTTCTTTGGCTTATTTCAATTGTTGGAAACTAAGCTCAAAGTACAAATGTAGTTCACGGTCATTCAACACAGCAGTGATGAGAGGAGGGCAGAGACAGGATGGAATATGGACCTCAAGCAATAAGAAAATTTCTCAGCCTCTCCCAGCTGGTCTCTTTTTCCTTATTAATAACTTTTGGTATCTTTACTACACTCTGATGTTGCTTGGTCATAAATGTTTGCTTTTGTGACATGTTGAAGTGGATGGAACAAGACTACCTAAAACAAATGTCTCTCTTTAGTCTATAACTGTGGAGTCTCAGGGATAATCAGAATGCTGAGTGACAGTCACCGATTCATCTATAAAGAACTTTGTGGTGGTTGGCAACGGACTCACCTAAGCAGAACTTTTGTCACCTTGTGCATGGGTGACAAAGAGTGGCAATAGACACCAGAAATGAGACTATGGACTCTTCCAGATTAGTCTCTCATCTGGTATCACCCATGAATTGAGGTGCTGGGTTTGGGCCTGCCACTTTTGGACTCTCGCTTGCTGGGGTGTTCCAGCGAGTGTCTCTGTAGATCTAAGAAAACTATGTCTTGATTTAAGTCGTTGACGTGCTGGCTGATACCCAAACAGGGGATGAGCTGGAGATGTCTCTGCCTTGGACCTTTCACTATTGGCTGCTACTTCCCGGCGGATGTCAGGTGGTGCAATACCGGCTAAGCAGTGTAATTTCTCCAGTGGTGTGGGGCGCAGACACCCCGTGATAATGCGGCATGTCTCATTAAGAGCCACATCCACTGTTTTAGTGTGATGAGATGTGTTCCACACTGGGCATGCATACTCAGCAGCAGAGTAGCATAGCGCAAGGGCAGATGTCTTCACTGTGTCTGGTTGTGATCCCCAGGTTGTGCCAGTCAGCTTTCGTATGATGTTGTTTCTAGCGCCCACTTTTTGTTTGATGTTCAGGCAGTGCTTCTTGTAGGTCAGAGCACGGTCCAAAGTGACTCTCTCTGGTTGCTTCTGGTTGCTCTGGCACCACGAGATGCGCTCTGGCACCACGAGATGCAGAGCCAATCTTAAGAAATGGGGCTACAGGGTGGAATCCTCAGCATGCAAGTGCGGAGAAGAACAAACCACTGATCACCTGCTGCAATGCACCCTGAGCCCTGCCACATGCACGATGGAGGACCTTCTTGCGGCAACCCCAGAGGCACTCCAAGTGGCCAGATACTGGTCAAAGGACATTTAACCAAATACCAAATTTACAAAATCTGTGTGGTTTTTTTTTCTTTCTTTTTTTCTTTTTTCTTTTTCTTTTTAATCTCTGTGTTTGTTTTGCTCTGTTAGAATTGTAATACAATGGTTGCTGATGACACGATAAATAAATAAATTCCAGATTAGTCTCGAGAAGTATGACTTCTTGCAGTGTAGCTTTCTGGATTTTTATGTCATTTGCCAGTTGGTGTTGTTTCCATATCATCTTGTCTCATTCTTTTTGGTGGGCACAGTTATTTCTAGTCATGGGCCTGGTTACCATTTCATCCGTTTATTTTGTGTTTTTGTTCTGTTTGTTTTATTCAGATAGTACAAAACAGTTCAACCCCCTACGATATGAAAATAATAGTGAAATGAAAAGGTAAGTAGCAATGGTAACCTTGTGGTCGCCTGCTTTTCAGGTCATGTGGCGCAGCACAGGGAGTATTTCGGTGTTATTTTACCTCTGAGCCAAGTTGGGCCAATCAGGGAAGACAAACGTAGTGACGTAGGCATGCATTGCTCAGGGGCAACTGCCCCAAAGCATTCCACCAACGGAATAATCTTCTGGATGTGTTGGTCCAGAAACCAATTAGGATAGGTCATGGATACCATGGACTCCCAAGTTGCACCAGACAGACTGGCCTCCAATGGTATGTTGAAGTCACCCAGAAGCAAAAGTTTGTGTGACTCCAACAACACATGTAAGACCAATTCTATGACTTCAGACAGGGAGTCTGTTAGGGGTGGATGGTACACTAACAGAATCCCCAGTCTATCCCTGGGGTACATACATTAGGTACATACATTGTTGGTTGGACTGCTTTTTTGTTGATTGAACTGTTGTTTGTTGTGGAATCCTGGGCTACTAGATAGATCACCTGGTGCGGTATCGGTAAACTAGTTTACTGTTGACTACAGTCGTGAGCATTGCAAGGGTAAAAGAAAATCCCCTTCACAAGGAGACTGAAGGCTAATATAGAAGATTGATTGGCTAATTAATTACCTTAGAAGATCCATGCAGGTTATTGGTGGTTGGCAAGTTCAGCAGCAACAGAGAAGGAAGGTAAGCTGGAAAGACCATTGGATATTCTTACCTATGCACATCATTAACTGGTTGATTAAATTTATGAATTTATATGTAAAAAGTTGATTTGAATGCAGTGCTATCTGAATGAACAAATAAAACATGTAAATAATAGACCCATAACAATGCAAGTGCTCACCATATCTCATTTAACATTTCTGAGATGATAAGGAGAGCATTTAACAAAAGAGAGTATTTGCAGTCTTTTTGTCTGATTAATCCACTAAAGTGGATTTCTTAGATGATAGGCCAAGCCATCTATTCCAAGTGTGATGCCAACAATCTTATCCTGTGAAGGCTTTTCATTTTCTCCTGTGTGGTGAATGCTAAGAAATATTGGCAGCAATACAAGAATCATTTGTTGCCAGATTCCAAAGAGATTGCCATTTGATTTCATCAGTGTCTTAGAAATAATGGCAAGGTGTGTACTTCCTTTTGGATGACTTATCAGTCATTGTTCTGTGCTGCTTTTAAAAAGAATATATATATGGATATTAATTTTGAGATCTGAGATCAGTGGTTCCCAACCTGTGGTCTGTGGACCACCAGTGGTCCCCAAGAACTAAGATATGATCCGCGGCCTCGCTGTTACTACACTGTTGCAATGAGAGTGACTGGTGTCGTGAAGCCCTCTTATAGTGCTGAGGCAATGGGGATGTTGGGAGGGGAGGGGCTGACTATTCATGAAAGGCACAACAAGCTCCTGAATGCTGCTTCTCCTCCTCCTTCCCCCTGAGTGGAGCCATTCCATGTGGCACCTGCAATTTTCTGAATCAGCACCCCAAATAACCAAACCAAATCTAAATTTGACCAAAAACTGATTTGTAACCCTTTTGGTACTAATGTTGGAGCTGGTCCCTGGTCAAAGTGGTCCCTGGTCAAAAAAAGGTTCGGAACCACTGCTCTAGATGAACAGTAAATGGAAGGACCCAAGGATGTGTTGGTACAATCACCCTTTGATTTCTGCATTTTTGTACACCTTACAAAGTTTGGAAACTACAGTCCAAGTAAAACATTGCAGTCAGATTGGTCACCGGTGAATATTTATTATTTATTTATTTCCTGTATTTATATACTACCTTTCTCAGCCCAAAGGTGACTCAAGGTGGTTTACAGTCAGCACAATTCGATGACCCCAACAACATGAAATACAATTTTAAAACATTTTGCAATTAATATAAAAACCATACAAAACCAATAAAAACATAAATTCTCAACCAGAGAAATCAGCCATAGCAGAGCACCTGATGAACCAGCCTGGACACAGCATATTATTTGAGGACACAGAAATGCTGGACCACTCCAACAACCACCATGTCAGACTACACAGAGAAGCCATTGAAATCCACAAGCATGTGGACAATTTCAACACAAAGGAGGAGACCATGAAAATGAACAAAATCTGGCTACCAGTATTAAAAAAACTCAAAAATTTACAACAACAAAACAGCAAAGAGGAAACAACCAAGCACAGCTTAACACCTCTCAACAAAAGATTGTCCCAGGCTCAGCCAGGTCTTCAAATGCTAATTGTTCTGTCGCCGCTGGAGCCGAAATTAAATGCTTCTAAAAGAGGATGCAAGGCTTGCGTCCAGTGGGAAGCCGGGGGCCCCAAGAAAGAACCTTTAGAGGAATTTCTTCTATTAAACAGGCTTTAGGAGACTTAAACTTAAATACAACAGTCTTTATTAAGGAACAAGCAGGAATTGTAAAATTTCTAAATAGTCTATTGGCTTTTGCAGTCTTTTTTGCAGGAAACAGGCACTATCTTTAAGAATCTTTGTTCAACAGAAAAAATCCCCTTTAAAGCTCCTCCCAGGCTGCTGTGAACTTAAACCTGACTGGTTTGAGTCTGCTACTGGCTGAACTGCGTCTAGAACCAAACAAACGTACCAGCGGGCTTGAAATCACCTAGCTGAAGATGAAGAACTGTTATTCCCTCTGGAGGTCCTCAGGGCTGTAAAGCGGTTCCCTGGAACCCTTTGGGAATCTGTAGAGGCCTTCAATCTGTTCTTCCCCAGGAAGTCGTTCTTCCCCAGGAACTCTTAAAAGACGAAGCTTTTGGACAGGAGGAATGTCTGTACGCATCCTCTGCCTTGGCTTCTCTTTGCTGTGACAAACTAAAAAATGGCCCTTTCCCTCCAAAAAGCAAAAAAAGGATTGGCAGGTGGCTTACCCTATGATTGCAGCCCAAAGAAGCCACCTATCTGCAGGGTCCCTGAAACTTAGGACTGCAATAAACATTAAATGCAAAAGCAAACAGAAATGGAGCTCCTGGTACAGCTGTACCAGCACACTAATGAAGGTGGTCAGTTGAAACATCCACACCTAGCTCCAGCAGAGAAGAGCTCTTGGCCCCACCCCAGTCATTCCACAGATATATAAACCCATTGTCCTAGTTCCAACAGACCTCACTACCTCTGAGGATGCTTGCCATAGATGCAGGCGAAACGTCAGGAGAAAATACCTCTAGAACATGGCCATATAGCCTGAAAAAACCCACAAGAACCTATACATTCTCATCGTCTCCTTACTAAAATCATTTTCCAATTCTAAGAGTGATCACTTTACACCTAAATTAAAATCATTCCACTGGCTGCCAATTAGCTTCCGGCCCAGCTACAAAGCATTGTTTTAAAGCCCTACATGGTTTGGATTCAGTTACCTATGGGTTCCATTTCTGCTATTTCTGTCCCATACTCTCAGGTCTTCTATGGACATTTACTTTATAGTCAGACAGGACTAGAGCCAATTGTTAGAGAATACTTTCTTCGGCTGCCCCCAAATTGTGGAAAGAACAGCTAGAAGAGATTGTTGCCTGCTATACTTGTTTTGTACTTGCTGAGAGTTCTTTTTACAAAGGAATATTTAAAATTGCAATCCACCCAAATGCTTCAGAAGTATGCTACCTCATTTTATTGTACTTCTGTCTTTATTACTTGGGAACAACCAGTGATGTTGAAGAATCTGGAGTCATGGAGTCAAAGCAATAGAATTTATGGATTGGTACCCTTGCAGCAGCCAAATAGTTGTGTTGAGGGTAGTAGAAGATTTTCCAGCAATACTCTATTATGTCCTATTTTCATCAAAAATCTGATTTTGAAAGATGAAAATTGCTAGAATTGGTTTTCAATATACAGCAATCTAACTCCCTGCCTTTCTGGACTTAGTGTAACTACTGTAGCTTTGAGAATGTATGTGCTGGTGTAACACTGCAGTCTGCAAAGTTGAAATACCTTTCAGTCCAAATGTATAGTAGATAATGTCCTAAAACCCTCATCCAAGGAAGAAAGACTCTCTTGCTCTGGAGAGATGATTGAGAAAGTACTTTTCCTTGAGTGAAATGCTGAACCCTCTCAGTTTTCTACTTTCGAAATGACACAGAAAGCAGACTATGCGAAGAAGAGAGCAGAATGTCATCTTTGCTATCAAAAAACCTCAGAAAATACACTTCTACATTTCATAAGGCTAGAAAACTATGAGAGCTGAAATACCTTCAGTCTTCAACATGCATCATTGTTTTCAAGTGGACTATTTTAAATAACAGTGCAGTTTATAGTGAAAATCAGTCTTGTTAATTCATTTTCCTGTGCAGGTTAAATGCTTTAAAAGAAATTGAGAAATATGTCAATTTCACATTATATTTTATAATGATCATATTTATAGTATGCATAAAACACAACTAATAACCACTACACTGAGAATATTGTGAAGACAGAGTTTGAGCTGGCTACTTCAGTATTGTTCAATTCTGATGTTCAAACCAGATTAAGCACTTTCAAAAGATTTATTTATTTCCAACATTTCTACCCCATCCTTCTCACCCCCACCCTGGGGGGGGGGGGGATTCAGGGCCACTTACATCACAAGATGACACTAAGAAGCAAAGGCTGATATGGCTGGGGTGGTCCATGCCTTGGTCACCTCCAGATTGGACTACTGCAATGCAGTCTACGTGGGGCTGCCCTTGAAAACAGCTCGGAAGTTCCAACTGGTCCAACGAGCAGTGGCCAGGATGTTAACTTGGGCCCCTTACAGAGAGAGGTCAACCCTCCTGTTCAAGGAGCTCCACTGGCTGCCGTTTATTTGCCGAGCCCAATTTAAGGTGCAGGTGCTTACCTACAAAGCCCTGAATGGTTTGGGACCATCCTACCTGCATGACCGCATCTCTGTCTACGAACCCACGCGTTCACTTCGGTCATCTGGAGAGGCCCTGCTCGTGATCCCACCTGCGTCGCAAGCACGTTTGATGGGGACATGAGACAGGGCCTTTTCTGTGGTGGCCCCCCGACTCTGGAACACCCTCCCCAAAGATCTTAGACAGGCCCCTACCCTGGCAGTCTTTAGAAAGACTTGAAGACCTGGCTGTTCCGATGTGCCTTCCCAGAATAGGAAATCTCCAATACCAGGTCCCATAAGCACTTTATTAAAACTAAGATTGCCGCACGCTGCACACTGCACTTGCCCTATAAGCCTTATATACCACCTTCACATCAGCACTTTTAATCCTGTACCCATTACTCTGGCCAGGCCCAGTTTCATTATGTCCTAGTGTATTGTTTATTGCTTGTTGTTATATTGCTTTAATTGTTTTTAATTTGCCTTGGGTTTTGTATTGTTATGTTGTGTGTTGAGGCCTTGGCCTTTGTAAGCCGCATCGAGTTCTTTGGGAGATGCTAGCGGGGTACAAATAAAGTTTAATAATAATAATAATAATAATAAAAAGAACTTTCGGTATATCTCACAAACATGATTTCTTTTCTTTTAAAGGTATGGAACAAAATACGGACTGCAATCCAATATTCAGTTGTGAGCATTTATATGGAAAAAGAATGTCACCTTATATTGAGTCAAACCAATAGAATTTCTAAAGTTTCAAGATCAATTCTTTCTTAGCCCAAGCAGAAGCTCCCTGGTTCAAGCAATGTTCTTGGCATGGGGTTGTCAGCAAATTGATGGGCAACCAAGTGAGAGAATATGTGAGTAAGTAAGTGGTAGAGTGGTAAATGAGTAAGTGGTAGAGTGGTAGGGTAGGAGAGATGTTCTCAAGTTGTTTCCAGCATTGTTTTACTTAAAAAAATACTGGTTTGTAACAAAAAAAGTTTTTCTCTCTCACACATAATAGTTGCAATGTCCCTTTTTTAAAAGGAGAAAAAAGTGTGACTATTATGTGGTGAAATATGGCAATTTGGAAAGCCATTTCTTTGTATGGGGAGTTTACCGGTGAAAATTTTCATAAGAAACTATAATTCTGCAAAAACACTCCCCACCTCATTTGAAAATGGTTTCTGTTTTGAAAATTACCAGATAAGTAAGAAAAAATAGATGGAAGAGTAGGTATAATTTGTTGGAAAATAATTTCAAAAAAATACTCCCAAATGAAAACATAGGAATGTTAACCTTTTTAAGAACGATTTTCCACTCAAAACACCCAATTGTGTCAACATTCTCCTTGCTCTTTCACACAATTTTCATTCCTTTCCTTGTCTGGCTCTTCGATTCTTCTCATTAAGGCATTCAAGAAGTTTGTCATTAGGAACTTCTTCAAAGGATTTCTAAAAAATATGAATAAGTAATGCCATCTGCTATTAAGAACTTAACAGAACCCTCCCCCCACCACAAGAATCTCAAAAGAAAGAATGGAAGAATATTTGAAATTCTATAACATGCTGGTTATCTCTTCTTCAATTATTGCTTTTCTCCAGAGAATTACTTGTTCAAAAATATCTGCTGCTCACCTTTTCATTGCTATTTCTCATAACTAATTACCTGGAAACTTGTAGATGACACCTGACCCAAATATTTTGAATTGTTCAGGTATATCTTTTTCTTTTGAAAAAGTTACACGAGGCAAACCTTTCTCTGTGATGTCATCTTGCCTTTAGCATGTTATTATTTTAAACATATTTTGAATATTTAGTGTTTGTTAACAGTGAAAATAACTTGCAGTAATTTGGATGATACTCCAGTGTTGCCTGGAATGCTTGATGATGTACAGTTCCTTTCTAGGGTCATTCTCATGGATACACATATTTACTTTCCATGTGTTACTTCTGTCCCAGTTCCTATAACTGGTGACCAATGAATGCTTTAGATTTCTAATGCTATTAGCCCTTGGCAGCATGGTCAATGATTAGAAATATGGGGCATCCTAGCCCCAGACCTTTAGAGAGCACAAAGTTAGGGACCGCAAGAAGATCCAACCAGTCCATACTTCAGGAAATAAAACCCGACTGCTCATTGGAGGGAAGGCTATTAGAGACAAAGATGAAGTACTTTGGCCACATCATGAGAAGACAGGAAAGCTTAGAGAAGACGATGATGCTTGGGAAAATGGAAGGAAAAAGGAAGAGGGGCTGACCAAGGGCAAGATGGATGGATGGTATCCTTGAAGTGAGTGGCTTGACTCTGAAGGACCCAAGGTGGTGACGGCCAACAGGGAACTCTGGCATGGGCTGGTCCCTGAGGTCACGAAGAGTCGGA